>NC_039484.1:13887887-14118687 GCF_003590095.1 Trichoplusia ni
AAAAAAGAATAAAGAACGAGGAATAAGTAGACGGTTGTTTATTTCCAACCAGTTGTGTGCATGTATCTTGGATTTAAATATCGAATTAGAGGTTGTCAATGTTTAGACCAAAGAAATTAACATTCAAATAAATATAATAATAACATTAATAACATACTTCCATACCAAGTTAGCAGGTAAACAATGGTCACAAACATAACAAATACTTATCATAACCCTTCATTCCTAATGGCCATGCATCCTGTGAGATAGAAATAAAATATTAAAATAAGGCCACGCAAAGGTAATATAATGAATAATACCGACAAAAAAAAAGCATACGTCATGTTGTGCACGCACGCCACTTAATTATACCCACATTCCATTATAGAATCAAAACAACATAAAGTGTAGATTAATTGAAAAATACCCACTAAATCCGAATAGAAAATAATTCTACTGGATACATTTTATACAGTTTATAGTGTCATTTTAAAGTATACATTCATGCATATGTAGGTATTTGCCAATCCTATTTGCTTACATTTGAAATTTTGTCGTTTTATTGTTAAAGAATACTTATTATAGCTTGAATAATAATTCAATTGACGGTTAAGTTTAATACCACTTGGAATTTCTATTAATTAAGGATTATGTAGAGGAAACATATTTGATTATTATATTAATAACAATTTGTTCTAAGCTTTGATTACCTTCTTACTTTAGTAATAACAGTTAAAATTAATTAGTTCAATATTTTATCATTTGAGTAAGGACAATCACATCAAATAGGTATTTATCGATATTAGGCGTGCACGAATCATGTTGGAAGGGTTCACGTAAAAGCCACGCAATTTGTAAATTACAAATGGCTATGCAGATTAATTAAGAACCTACCTTATGGACATGTACTCGTTAAGTATCATCAATAAGATGTAAATACGTCCACGCATTAAGAAGTCGTAAAAGTATAATAGGGCTACGCAATTACTATATTGTTACTGATTTCCAGTAAAGAGCCACGCAAATATAGGAGGCAAAATTCTATTGCAGGACGCCCCAAAATGGCTCAGGCAACCTCCACACTGCCCAACTTAGAACAATTTAATTGCGATGGTGATCCGACATCGGTTGGTTCACGTTGGGAGAAATGGAAGAGGGCACTTGAAATCTACTTACTGGCTGCTAGTATCGACACGCCTGCCAAAGAAAAGAGCTACTCTCCTCCATCTTGGGGGATAGCCCTCCAAGATGTTTATTATAACCTACCAGGAGCTCATGCTGAAGAAGGGGAAGTATCGATGTCTATGCTATAGCGTTAGATAAATTTGACAGTTATTTCGCACCGAAGCAAAGTCGGATATACGAGAGGTATCTTTTCCGACTTATGAAACAGGAGGAAGGAGAACAATTTGAAAAATTCTTATTAAGGTTGAAAATCAAGCTGAAAAATGTCAATTCCAGAATAAAGAAGAACACATTATAGACCAAATTACAGAAAAATGTCTCTTAATCGATTTAAGAAAGAAAATTTTAGAATATGGTGATGCAATTACCTTAGACGAAATCATAGTAAAGCAAATGCATTAGAAGTTGTAACTAGACAATTAGACCAATTTAAAAGTTTTAATACAATTAATGAGAACAAATACAACAAGGCTGAAATAAATACAATCTACAACAAGAAAAAATATGACAAATCAATTCGAAAACAAGAATCAAACACAAAATGTAGCAGATGTGGAAGCTCCACTCACTTATCTGAAGATAGTAAATGCCCTGCAAGAGACAAACGGTGTTCGAAGTGTGGCTACATTGGTCATTTCAGGGAACATTGTAGGACTAGACAGAAACGATATCTTCCAAACAATAGGAGAGAGACTGTACATAAAAAACCAAGACAAGAAACAAAAAAGGAAACCAACAAATCAGAAATCGACTATATTTTCCACCTAGATGAAGATGAAACTATAAAGTGCAATATTGGGGGAGTTATTGTGAATATGTTGATAGATTCAGGAAGTAGATGCAACGTTATAACTGATAGAACTTGGCAACTTCTAAAAGACAATAGCGTAAAAGTTTCCAACCAAATACGCAAACCTAATAAAACACTCATTTCCTATGGTAGTAAGGAACCTTTAAATATTATGGGTTCTTTTGAGGCAAATATTTCAGTCGGGAACAATAGGGCATAAAATGTACTGTTTATGTAATTAAAAACGGTACACGTGATCTACTAGGCAAAGAAACTGCGATTTTATTAGGCGTGCTTAAAATTGGACTCCAAATTAACGCACTAAGCAATCAGACACCATTGAAGAAAGAGTTTCCAAAATTTAAGGGTGTAACTGTTCAGATTCCAATAGACCAAGCAGTTAAACCAGTCATCCAACCGTATCGGAGAATTCCCATTCCTCTAGAAGAAAAGGTTGCCAGGAAACTAAGGAACTAAAGGATGCGGATATCATCGAGGAAGTAAATGGACCCTCACCGTGGGTATCGCCAATGGTGCCTGTTTCTTAAAGAAGGACAAGAGGAGGTACGTATCTGCTTGGATATGAGGAGGGCTAACGAAGCTATTATAAGAGAAAACCATCCTCTTCCAACAATGAATGAATTGCTACCCAATTTCTGTCAAGCTAAATACTTTTCCAAACTTGACATAAAAAATGCCTTCCATCAACTTGAGATTCATGAAAATTGTAGATACATTACTACCTTTAGCACGAGTAAAGGACTGTATAGATATAAAAGGTTAATGTTTGGAATATCTTGTGCACCGGAGATGTTCCAAAAAATTCTAGAAAAGATGTTGCTGGGTTGCGATGGTACATTTAACTTTATTGATGATATTATCGTACATGGTGCCACAGAAAAGGAGCACGACGAAAGGTTGAGTAAGGTGTTGCGAGTCTTAAAGGAAAATGACGTCCTACTAAATGAAAACAAATGTATTTATAAAACACAAAAAATTGAGTTTCTCGGTCACGAACTTTCGGCTAGTGGAATAAGACCCCTTGAAAAATATTTAACAGTAATTAAAACCAGTAGAACACCTAACACTACTGAAGAAATCCAAAGTTTTCTGGGTTTAGTTAATTTTGTTAGTAAATGGATTCCCAATTTAGCTACCCTTACTGAACCTTTGCGGGAACTGTTACGGTTAGGCCTGGGGAAGTCGGCAAATATCCAAAAGTTCTGGACACCCAAACAGGATGAGGCATTTGAAGCTTTGAAGAAAAGCTTATCCAACATCCAAACATTAGGCTATTACAATCCTTCGCATAAAACCCAAGTTGTCGCTGATGCTTCTCCTGTAGGATTAGGTGCTGTATTAGTTCAGGTAGGTGAAGATGGTCCTCGTGTGATTGCTTTTGGTCATAAGGCTTTAACTGATTGCGAAAAGAGATATTACCAAACAGAAAAAGAGGCTCTAGCGCTCGTCTGGGCAGTGGAGCACTTTAAAATGTACCTTTTAGGCAAAGATTTTGAGCTAATAAGCGATCACAAACCATTGGAGACCATTTTCGGACGATCTTCTAAGCCGTGTGCTAGGATAGAACGGTGGGTACTTAGATTACAGGCTTACAGGTATAAAGTCATTTATCGTCCAGGCAAATCCAATATAGCTGACACAATTTCCAGGCTCAGCAAAACTACCTCGTCAGAACCATTCGACTCTGAAAATTATGTCAATCAAATAGTAAGTTACAGTAGACCTACCGCGGTTCCTTTGAATGAAATTAAAAGATGTTCTAGTGAAGACGAGGAAATCTTAAAAGTTAAAAATGGTATTTTTAATAATGACTGGCACGATTCCGTTAACAATTTTAAAATCATAAAAAACGAACTTTGTTTTAATGAAGATATCCTACTTCGGGGAACCAGGATAGTTGTACCCCATAATCTGCGTTCTCGAGTACTAGAAGCGGCTCACGAAGGCCATCCGGGTATAGTATCGATGAAGGCTCGCCTTAGAACAAAGGTGTGGTGGCCTAGGATTGATAAAGATGCTGAACGTCTGGTCAAAACTTGCCAAGGTTGTACACTGGTATCTAATCCTATTCCACCACATCCGATGAAAAGACGAACACTTCCCGATGGACCTTGGATGGATGTAGCAATGGACTTCTTGGGGCCCCTCCCTAGTCGCGATTATCTACTAATACTGGTTGATTACTATAGTAGATATAAGGAAATTAAAGTAATGCGTAGTATCACCTCTCTAGACACAATAAAGGTTTTGAAAGAAATATTTTCTAGGCTAGGCTATCCAGCAACTTTGACGTGTGATAATGGAAACCAGTTCACCAGCGAAATTTTCCAAAACTATTGCAAGGAGTGCGGAATCAGTTTATTTAATACAATCCCTTATTGGCCCCAAATGAACGGGGAAGTGGAGAGGCAAAATCGCGACGTTTTAAAACGGCTCAAAATTTCACAAGCGGAAAATAAGGATTGGAAAGATGACATATTTAATTATCTGATGATGTATAATAGTACCCCTCATTCTATTACAGGCAAATCTCCTTCAGAATTATTTTACAGGAGGCAGTTTAGAGATAAGATCCCGGCAGCACAAGATGTGGAATATAAAACAATAGACGAAGAAGTTAGAGACAGAGATTTACAAATGAAAGAAAAAGGGAAAGAATACGGAGACCTCAAACGGAGAGCAACAGATAGCCATTTGGAAATAGGAGAGAAAGTATTGATTAAAAATGTAATCAAAGAAAATAAGTTGACCCCTAATTATAATCCTACCATGCATACCGTAACGGGGGTGAAAGGTGGCGATATTTGTATTCGGAATGATGAAACCGGGAAAGAGTACCGCCGAAACGTAATCCACTTAAAGAAAGTGAACGACGCATGGACCGTGATTAATCAGGATTGCAGTAATAATAATTTAGAAGAAAATGATGAATTAACGTAAATCCTTAGATGATTGTTGTATTATTAAATTGTTATATGCTGTTGCTAAGTGCGATTTTAAGATTGTGCAATTTAAGTAAAATCAAAGTTTTGTTACATTGTGCAGCAAATTTGTAACACATAGTACCTAATATTTAAAATACTTGATTACTTAACCCTCAAAGTTGATAAAACATTAAAATAGTAATTATGAATCTTGAAACATTTGAAATCATTAAAAATAAAGAAGGGATGTAGTGTATGTGCCTACGCATCAGCGCGTCAGTCGCTTACAAGCCGTCAGTGCATGCACACGTGTCTGAGCTACGCATACCCTACACCCGCCTAAGTACGACAAATAGTGTTTTATTGCCCCTGGGATACTATAAGAATATTTATTTTTTATTTTTACCTTCGTACATCGAGAGTTTTCATTTCGTTCGTTTTGTTTAGATTCTATCGTTTTACGAGTTACCAGTATTTTTGCCGTTCTGGAAAAGAGACGCCGATATAAAAGTGTGTTGCCGTCTTGCTTGTTAAGAAACATTACACTGTTTTAAAGAAAATAAACGAAGTCTAGGGTTTTACAATAACTTGCTGTTTAAAATATACATTTCTCTATTGAGCAAGTTTTATGTAATTGAAAGGCATTATTTATCTGATATACAGTTACCAATAGAATGAAGGATTTTAAAAAAAGTTGACATCACAAAGAGGTTTAGTATTTTTAATCCCGTTGCTGTGAAGATATAAGTTAGAATTTTCTTTCATAGTTTAAGGTTTCGCGCCCCTTCTCCTCGTTTTTGCAACTGCTTTGTACAATAACCGTACTCTACATATCCCATAGCTTTTCCATCCTGTCAGATAATGGTCTCAGTAATTGGGCTATCAAACACAGAATGAGTCAAATTATTCACGTTATTCCTGATATTAACGTTTTCAAACAAAACTCTTCAGCTTTAGAGTATTAGCATACATGTACAGTCCACTTTAAACATATTTGTATTTAATTAACTTACATGGGATGAAGTTTGAAACGCTGTTGAAAATTAGTAAAATGTGGTTAATGGCGGCAACCACAACACGAGTTGTGGTTAGTTTGAAAATAGTATTTACGCGAATATTAATTACTTGTTTAAACCTGTTTTAAATTAATTTAAAATACGAGTACGTATAGGGCACTCGATGTATTAAAATTTTAGTGCAACTTTTGATCGGAATTCTAACCAATATTGAAGTATTGTTTTCGATAGTTTAATATACAGTATTATTGCATACAATATAATAAGCAACTTAAAAAACCGCTTTTGTTGCTGTGTTTTAACAACAGACCTGGTGAATACGACTATCATATTAAGTTCATATCAAATTTGAGGACATATTTTAAGGAGTTTACATTGTGTCCTACGCGAAAATCAAACCCGTGACACATCGCACTTAGCAGGTTTGGCGTGGTGACCTCAACTACTCGGCTATCCGTAATACCGTGCAGTCATTACGATCAGGATAATACTTATAAAATGTATTACGCCGCTGACAGTTTTGTCGGATAAAATATGAGGATGATCTGCGATGAGTCGCCGACAAATCATTTTCCTTCAGTTGAGAAATATTTGCGAGAATTTCTTTCAACTCTTTTGTTGTGGGTGACCGCTAGCTCTTACAGTTGACGTAGCCTGCAATAAAATGTCAAGTAAGACGAGTTATATCGCTTTAAGCACTTAACGAGCAAACATGGTGCAGCCTTAATGGCAAGAACCATGAGCCAGCACGTTAACGATATTTGACTTTCTTTTTGTTTCGTTTGGTTATAGACAACCAGTTCCTTGGAAAATAAAGTGGAAAGTTAGACTTTACTGACTGAACCCGTAGTACCCTGCAATGTATTTTACATTCAACAAGGCTCATTAACCTACAAAAGATCTACAATACGATATAAAGAAAACGTTAACAATCATTTAAGTAATGCTTGGATAAATATTAAACTGCGAAGGTAAATATAATGATGAAACTTTGGCTAAGTAAGTTTAAAATTATTGTTTTGTCGTACGGCAAAATTCCAGTGGAACTTGATCGCATAACGCCATTTCGTAGATGCAATAATTTTGAGCATAACATCACAAAGGGTTGGAGCATTATGACTTAGCGACAACAAAGCAATTTATTCAAGGCTTTTGATATTACGTAGTACATGTTACAGCTTCTACGAACATCTTTGTTGACATTAGCTATTATCTTATTAAGCTCAGACGATATTAGTCTATAATAGAGCATTTTACCTGCAAGTTTTGCTATTTATTATGCAATGTAACTTCCTCTGAAGGTGCACCATGATTTCATATTCTTTCAGTAGCATTGGTTTCATACTTGTAAATTGTACTTTGTGGACAATACTCGATGATTGGTCAAACTACTTTGAGCTCGTAAAATGGTCGTAAAAGCGAATGTGAACAACGTGACATGCTAACGTGACGGTTTTAAAGCAGTTCAATGACCGACCGCAAATGAAGGAATAAAATAAGGTGACAAGAGATACTAATGTTTAAAAAAAACTTGTTCCATATCTTAGGTATTAAGTTATATTATTTTAACAACAAAAATTACAACCGACTTCGAGAAAAAACTACAAAACGAAACTTGATGGGACTTTATGGGACCAAATGACAGCTATTTCAGGTTAAATGAAAAAAGAATCAACAAAATCGATTGGGCAAGTCTGAAGTTATAAGGAAACAAAAAAGAAACAAAATGTAGACGATTTGAGAACATCCTTATACTTGAAGTCCTTTAGGTATAGGAGTATAAACAGAGGGAAACATTTTAACACGCATAAAGAGATGTTGCAGAGAGTTTATTACGAGCTATTTCTAACAATATTACATCCACAACTGAGTCGAGTCTGTAGAGTGTCAAATAAAGCCTAATTCCTGCAAACGTGACATTTGAATCGCGTCAGACCTCAAATGCACTTCATATTCCATTCACAGGAATTAAATTACTTAGTCTCATTAAGCGACAAACTGTAAATTGAAACTGTGGAAGAGGGATGGCACTCTACGCTGTGTAGCGCGCGCTCTCTTACACGAGTTCAAACGTACTGTTTTGAAAGGTGGTAGGCCAACTGTCTATTTCAAACTCGGTCGGTATGAATAGTTTCTCCTCGACTAACAAGAAGTTGGCCGCACGTTTAACACGCGTTGAGTCTCGCTCTGCACACCCGGACTTTGACTGGACATACGTACTAAGCTGGTCTCGTACTGGTCGTGTTTAATTTTAAACTGAATGCATGGTAAATTTGTGCAGAGTCACAGCTCATAATTTCATGAATTATTTAGAATCCTTTAAGTTGTCCTTTTAGTAGTTTGATCTCATGCATAAGATTGCGCTTTCTTTAACCCGCATTTGGCTTTAAAAAAGGGTTCTATTTTTCTTTTAAAATGGGTAGAGCCTAGGTAGAGACTTTTTCTCTTTGTTTTTACAACTCTTTTTTCTGAGTCGTTTTTTGACTGACAAAAAAAAACAGTAATAAAAAGTAAAACAGTAAAACTCGAATTTGGCCCAACAGATTTTTAAAATAAGATTCCATTCTTCTTTTAAAAATGGATCGAGCTGAATATTTTTTTTTATAATTTGTATATTTATAAAATAACGAATAAAAACAGAAAAAACGAGAATAAAAAACAAAGAGAAAAATCTTTACAATATTTTTACAAAAAAACACATTGTGTAACTTAAATCCTTTGTTTATATTTACTTGCTTATATTGTTTCTATGTAACTTAGTCGTAGATCGATCGCCTACGGCTACGCTTTCGTAGCTGTCAACTGCGTAGAAGTATTACGAGTATCTACGAATTACGAAATATTACTTTATTTATTTTTGTTGTGTAATTTGTATTTTTATAAAACAAATAAGAAAAAATCAGCACATTTTCTTACACGCATATCTGAGGAAAAATACTTACATTATGTGACAATTTATTACAAGAAATACATAAAAGATATTTATATATTTACTCATTAAAAAGAGTAAGTGACCGATAAATAAAACCCTAAAGATCAGCTGTTTAGTTTACTCCGATATCAAAGTAGAGTAACATCTGATAACCTTAATACTTTCAAAGAAAACCTTTAACGCATAAAATAATCGTTTAAGGCGATATTTATGGGACACCAATATCCGTAGGAAATGTGCCAAGCAGTTAGGAACGTGATTCTCAGCGGGCTTGTCATAACTCGCCTCGCCTGAACTCGTTTCAGAACATCGTTTAAAAACTACGTCACTGGAATGGTTACACCATAAGTTGGGGCATTCACGCTCATAGCACTCCGGGGTTTGAAATAAATCTAATTACAATAATAAATTCAATATCGGACCCTTCACGGGGCCGATGTAGATTTCTTAGCGTCCGTGGCCTGGCTACGCTTCGGAGATCTCTTTGGAGAAACCGAAGGCTTTGTATGTGGAATTATGGATGAAAATTTAACGGTGTATTGCACAGACATAACCAAGTGGCCAGGATTATCCATCAGCAGCTTGCTCTGAAGTACAGACTTGTGGAATCTGAGGTGCCGTACTATAAGTATGTGCCCGACCCAGTTCTCGAAAATGGTCATATCACACTGTACCGGGATCGGTCTATCATCACTGACAGGATTATTGTTGCCAATAAGCCTGATATAGTGGTGATCGATCGATCAGAACGTCGGACAATGATTGTTGATATCACCATCCTCCATGACGAGAACCTCGTGAAAGCAGAAAATGAAAAACAACAGAAAGTGAAATATTTGGATTTAGCTCACGAGGTTGTCGACTTGTGGGAGGTGGACTCGGCAATCATTGTCCCGATAGTCGTAAATGCCAATGGCTTAATAGCCAAGAGCCTCGATCAACATCTTCGGAGGCTCTCGTTGGGCGTCTGGGTCAAGGGTTTGATTCAGAAAGCGGTACTTCTAGACACGGCGCGCATCGTGAGGAGGTTCCTCTCTCTGGAGCCCTGACCACCGGCAGCTTGGGCCCTGTTCCCGTTGCCGGTTTAAATATATGTTGTTGTTTTTTTTTATATATATTTAAAAGTGTAATTTATATGTTGTATAATTTAAATAAAGGAAATAATAATAATTCAATATACTATTTATTGTGAATGCCTTTTTTTAGTAATGTAGAGCATTTTTCCGATCGTTACAGCTCAGAACGAACTAAATTAGCTATAGTTTTTTTCGAAGATTAGAATTGCTTTTCAAGTACCGTGAGGAACAAAATTCGATAAACGAAAGCAGATAGTTAAAAATAACATTGTGTTATTTGACTTCTGTTGCTGAGATCCAAGAATACTGTAGAGTCTGGGTGTCTTTGTTCACGGGATTATTATTTTTTTGACACCCACGCTACACAAGGATTCTGTAGTTCTGGAAAAAGTAAAATCAGATTAAGTTATCACATTTACGAACAAAATCTTAGTACACACAAGTATAAGATTTTGCAGGTCGCAGCCACTAAGCAGCTTACAGTCTTCTTGTTAGTCTATCCTTCTTTCTCAGTACCGATGCTTGTGTATTTATTTAATACCAAAGACTTTCATTGTGTGGTCTCGGCTTCCACTAAGCTTGTTTTAATGGTATTGAAATAACAAACTTATATAAATATGAGGATGGCTAAATATATACCGATGTAAAGGATATCTATTCATAGGAAAGGAAAATAAGCCGGGATTTTATTATATATTATCATGTCATCTAGGTACTAATGACAGCAGTTTCGGCATCAAAACAAATTCATCACCAGCATTGATTATTTTTGGAAATTCCCTACCGTCTGATATTTTCTGATTTATTTTCTTTATATCTCACACTAGCAGTTGCCCGCGACTTCGTTTGCGTGGTTGGAAGATATAAGTTATGATACTTTGGGTACAATATCACAATTTACTTACGGAACCCTATGTTGGAAGCCTATGTTCAGCGGGGATAATGTAGCTTCTCAACAGTGAAAGAATTTTTCAAATCGGCCCAGTAGTTTCGAAGCCTATAAGTGTCAAACAAACAAACAAACAATCAAATATTTCCTCTTTATAATATTAGTACAGAAGTATAGATTGGCATGTGTATTAAGATCGAGCTTTACCTACTTGTTATTTCACAAGCATCCCTACTTTTTATACGTCGTCGGTACGATTTAAAATGTTAATTTTACTATAAGGTATGTCTATAGTTTCCTACCTTATACTGGCTGTTCTACTTTTCTCGCAAAGTTCAGTTTTCGTTTCGGACATTACCGCTGCAGGTTTTTGGTTAGCCGGCTTTTAAAGTACTCGATCGTAAAAGCCAGTTTTACCAACACACTTTTAAGTGGCGGTGAATTTAATTTGTGTTATTATTTTATCCAAGGTAACTTAAAGTGGAGTGATATTAATTCGTCCATTAGCAGCCGGACGAAAATCAGATACGATGTAATATTTGGCTGGTTTTGCGAACGAAATAAATTGTAGGTATATGTTAGTCGGTCGTGTTTTCTTGTTGTATGTTTGATGGAATCTATGAGAGGAGATCTGAATGTTTAATGGTTTTCGACCAGTTTCAGAACTGCAAAACGGCAGCAGAACGGCGGAAGAAATAAATTAATTAATATGGAGAGCTATTTGGAAATGCACACCAATTACATTCTGAACATATTTATAGCACAACCTTATCGCTGTTAATAATCCGATTTTCATCATCTCACTTAGTGTTAATTAACAAGAGGCTAATTGCTTTGCAGCTCCGAAACCAGCGATAGTTATGTATCATTACGTAAAGCATTTCTTATAAATAATTTTATGAAGTTTTTATAAAGAAAAGTGGTAAGTATAAAACTTACAAAAAAGCCTTTGCATTTGAAAATATAACCCAAGCTGTCCCTAGTGATGCATTGATTAGATTTTCAGATTAATTTACGCTAATACTATATTTTTATAGCTTGTAAAACGAAACTATTTTCATTTTTAAATAAAAATGCAAACCCTCTATTCATACCAGCGTTTGCGTGTGGCTAAGCCAAACGTTTTATATTCATAGGTTTTCGATATAAACTTCATTTTAACGTGTCACTTATACGGACAGTTTAAAAAAAAGTTTATCCATATGACAGATCTAAAAATTCGAAAATTTAGATTCAACTTTTATGCAACTATTACAGTAAAATGACATCCATTTAAAAACTATTACGTAAATGAGTATGGATAATCCGCAATTGTAACTTTCAAAAAATACGATATAGAATTTATTGTCTTTATAAAACTTATGTTGAATGACATGAGAAAAAAAATACACCCAGCGTTGCAAATTTTGTCGTTTAGTTTGGATTGTTATAGTTTCAGAAAAAAACATCATCTATACAATTTTCAACGATCGGACGGACAGAGAGACTGACGGACGGCGGAACCGCAGTGACAGTTTTTTGTTTTAACCCTTGTGATACAATCCACAAAATGGGTTGCCATGCAAAATCACTAAAGAAATATTTAATATTTAAAAAACTAAATTCATTTACAGTAAAAGTAGGTTTAATTGACGAATAATTCTTGTTAATTAGTTAATACATGCAGAAAAACGGACTGTACATAACTAACTTCAAATATTGAATAGTTCAAAATCTATTTTCGTGGCTCAACATCCGAGAACTACCTGTCTGATAGGTGTAAATGAAACTATTTGGATTATCTGCATTTAAGCCGTAACCGCTCTCGATTCTGACAACAATCGAAACCAATTATGATTTCCGATTTCTCGATTAAGCCGCTCGTTTATTACCAATAGAAACTACACGTTGATTCAGCTTACATGCACCGTTTTGATAGAGAATTTACTGTTGTGATGGGTATTAGAAATTGTCCTTTCAGTAGGTATAAAGTAAAGTTAGGCGATAATGAGAATTAATAAAAGATGACGGGTATTTATTACAATTTTGTAATTAAAATAGTAACCAGGGGGTATCGTGTCGCCCAGGTAACTTCGTTGAGGAGGAGGTCAGATAGGCAGTCGCTCCTTGTAAAACACTGGTACTTAGCTGAAACCGATTAGACTGGTAGCCGACCCCAACATAGTTATGAAAAGGCTAAGCCAATGATGAATGATGATGTAATTAAAATAGTGGAGTTGGAAAAATAAATCTATTTTCTATTCCTTTATCTTGCATCAAAAAGCATGAGTTTAATTTAACCTCCTTTAATTCGCCTGTATGTACCCTATAAAAGTTAGTGGTTTCTTAGGTTTACGCGGATGTTAGACATTGAAATGAAACTACTTTTACGGATTTTTTCGCGGTTTAATTTTAGGTATCATGGTCACGTCGGGAACTAAAATCTAAAATTAAACCGCGAAAAAATCCGTGAAAGTAGTTTCATTTCAATGTCTAACATCCGCGTCACCGTGTCACCTCCGTGCAGTCCCGGCTAAGAATAGGACTGTCCCTTATCTTCCCGTGGGTGTCGTAAAAGGCGACTAAGGGATACATTGGCCAAATATGTAGATAATGTGCCAACGGAATCAAGGTCAGAGAAGGAAAACTCGAAAGAAACCCTGTGCCAACCCGTCTAGCCAGCGTGGCACCAGTAGGCTAAATACCTCCATGAAGAACGCACCAGGAACCAGGCCCCTAGTCCCCGGCAGCCCCACTAGTCCTGGCCACGGTAGCAGCCAGATAAACGGTGGGGCAGGGGGTGCTAAGAATCTCCGGCAGACGCCAGGCTACCACCCCAACCGACCACTGGCCCTGGTAACACATAACGTGCGCACTTTGAGGACAGACGAGAAACTGGTTGAACTGGAAGAAGTATTGAGCAAGTTGTGTTGGGACGTAATAGGTTTGTCGGAAATCCGTAGAGAGGGTGAGGATACGATAACCTTACAGTCCGGTCACTTGTTCTACTTCCGGGAAGGAGACAGAAAGTCCCAAGGTGGTGTCGGGTTCATCGTCCACAAGTCTCTCAAGAACAACATTGTGTCCATCGGAAGTGTGTCGAACAGGGTAGCGTACCTTATACTCAGAATATCCAAGCGGTATTCGCTGAAGGTCATACAGGTCTACGCCCCTACAAGTACACATTCTGATGATGAGGTGGAAGCTGTGTATGAGGACGTAAGTAGAGCCATACACAACACCAAAACACAATATACTGTTGTTATGGGAGATTTCAATGCAAGGCTGGGCTGTAGAAGTGATGGTGAATTGAAAGTGGGGCAATTTGGTTATGGGCAGAGGAACTCCAGGGGACAGAGGCTGGCCGACTTTCTGGAAAAAGAAGGACTCTATATGATGAATTCTTTTTTCCAGAAGCCGCCTCACAGGAAATGGACCTGGATGAGTCCCGACGGTATGACCAAAAATGAGATAGACTTCATCATGAGCAACAAAAAACAGATATTCAATGATGTCTCTGTGATCAATATGGTTAAAACCGGAAGCGATCACCGCATTGTGAGAGGCACATTGAATATCAATGTTCAACTCGAAAGATCGCGTCTGATGAAGTCTACGCTCCGACCGTCTATTGCACATATCGAAAACCCCGAGAACTTTCAACTCGAATTAGCAAATCGCTTCGAATGGCTAGACAGCTGCGCATCGGTGGACGATTTGAATAGCAGGCTGGTAGACACTGTCCGTACGATTGGGGCTAAGTATTTCAAGCCCAACCGTAAAAATAAACCTCAAAAACTATCCGACCACACCCGGAATCTCATGGCTAGTCGACGTTCTATGACGCTCCAAACTTCTGAGGACGCAGAGTCATATAGGCAGCTCAATAGACAGATCTCAAAGTCCTTGCGACGCGATATTCGCTCCTTTAATACGCAGCATATTAAGGAGACGATTGAGCGGAACCAAGGCTCCAAAGTCTTTTCAAGAGACATGTCTATTGGGCAAAGCCAGCTGACGAAGCTGAAGACAGAGGATGGACGCGTAACGTCTGATAAGTCAGAGATACTACGGGAGATAGAGAGGTTCTATGGACAGTTGTATACCTCGGTCTCAGTTGAGCCACCTGGCTCGGAGGGAGACCCAAGAGCCAAGCTAACCCGACACTACACCGAAGACATCCCGGACATCAGCCTGTACGAGATTAGGATAGCTCTCAAGCAGCTTAAAAACAACAAGGCGCCGGGCAAAGATGGAATCACCACAGAGCTTCTGAAAGCGGGCGGATTGCCGGTACTGAAAGTCCTTCAGAAGCTTTTTAGTTCCACCTTGCTCGAGGGCAGAACGCCGGAGGCGTGGAACGGGGGTGTTGTGGTACTTTTCTTCAAGAAAGGTGACAAGACCTTGTTGAAGAACTACAGGCCCATAACACTGCTGAGTCACGTCTATAAGTTGTTTTCGAGAGTTATCACGAATCGTCTTGAACGCAGGCTCGATGACTTCCAGCCTACCGAACAAGCCGGTTTCCGAAAAGGCTATAGTACCATAGACCACATACATACGCTGCGGCAGGTTATACAGAAGACCGAAGAGTATAATCGGCCACTTTGCTTGGCGTTTGTGGACTATGAGAAAGCCTTCGATTCCGTCGAAATTTGGGCAGTCCTTAGGTCTCTCCAGCGGTGCCGTATTGACTATCGGTACGTCGAAGTGTTGAAGTGTTTGTATAGTAACGCCACCATGTCAGTCCGAGTACAGGAGCATTGCACGAAGGAAATCCCTTTAAAAAGAGGAGTACGACAGGGAGATGTCATATCTCCGAAACTGTTCACAGCTGCTCTAGAGGATTCCTTCAAGCTTCTGGAATGGAAAGGACGAGGCATTAATATAAATGGCGAATACATCACTCACCTTCGGTTTGCCGACGACATCGTGGTCATGGCAGAATCGCTGGAAGAACTAGGGCAAATGCTCGGAGACCTCAACAGAGTATCACAACAAGTGGGTCTCAAAATGAACATGGAAAAAACTAAAATTATGTTCAACGTCCATGTTAGACCCACCACAGTCACTGTTGAGAACTGTGCTCTTGAACTTGTACACGAATACATTTATCTAGGACAGGCAGTCCAGTTAGGTAAGTACAACTTCGAGAGAGAGGTCAGTAGACGGATCCAACTCGGCTGGGCAGCGTTCGGTAAATTGCACAACGTTTTCTCGTCCAAAATACCTCAGTGCCTTAAAACAAAGGTGTACAACCAGTGTGTGTTACCAGTGATGACTTACGGCTCTGAGACGTGGTGCTTCACGAAGGGACTTTTCCACAGGCTCAAAGTCGCTCAGCGAGCTATGGAGAGGGCTATGCTCGGCATTTCTCTGCGGGATCGAATCAGAAATGAGGAGATCCGTAGACGAACGAAAGTCGCCGATATAGCCCGTAGGATTAGCAAGCTGAAGTGGCAATGGGCGGGCCACATAGCGCGAAGATCGGACGGCCGATGGGGCAGAAAAGTTCTGGAGTGGAGACCACGTACCACCAAGCGCAGTGTGGGACGGCCACCTGCCAGATGGACCGACGACCTGGTTAAAACCGCTGGGTTCCGTTGGATGCAGGTGGCAACGAACCGGTCGCGCTGGAGAAATTATGGAGAGGCCTACGTCCAGCAGTGGACTGCTATGGGCTGACATGATGAGTTTCATTTCAATGCCTATAAAAGTTGTTCCATGGTTATAATGACGTGACAAAAATAATCTAAGAATAACGAAGATAGAGACACTTGTTGGAATATCTAGGGAAATATACGATACGAACAATAAGTAATGAAATCCCAGAGGTGTTGTATACAGTTTCACTTTGCGTTTTTTATTCGGAACGGCTTCCGTGCCTTCGTTTGAAATCTTGGGTATTGAATGTCATTCTGTTTAGTGATGAGTATCAATATGGATGTTATTTTTCTGTTCATCGGCTCTACCTCAAAATCTGACACAATCTTCGAGCCGTCCCGGCCGGTTCGGACTCAGCCTTCCTTCTTGGTAATCAATGACTGGAATCGTACAATATTTTAAAATAATATAGTTTGATTATCAGCAAATACTTAAATAAATAATTAATTCATATTTTAATTTTCTTGTTCAAAAAATAATGTCGTTCTAAGAAATCTTTGAGGCGCTGGGAGTATCACTAACATTGAAATTATACAGCGAACACAGACTCCTAAATTACTCTAGAGCTATTACCACTATACTAGCAGCAAAAAATAATTGCCAAATGAGAAAATAAATATCCGTGCCTTAACTTTTCTTGTGTCTGATTCAATTTAAGATATCTCAAATCTCTTTCATTTAGAAACTAACAGGAGAAATAGGTATACTCTTAAACAATATCTATTTAAATTAACGCAATACGCTTTTAACTTATTTCATCTAATTGTGTAATTTCTCGTAGCAATCTTAATTTATGAGATACAGGCTGTTCATTATGTAACGTAAGCTAATAATTCGTACGTAGGTGTACAGTTCAGTCATGTGAATATATTAAACACTAAACAATGGCTCGTGTAATTATGTTTGAACGAAGATTATATTATGACAAGCTTTATAATAAGGTTGCTTATTATTTAATAATTATTATTAATTGAAGTGTTACCACTTCCATTAATAATAATAGAATAGATGCTTAATGTTGTAAGTTCTTATTTTTTATATACGGTTATAAGTCTGTTGCTGGCTTTCAGCCAGTTTTATAGTAATAAATTGCACGTCTAATTCTTGGAAAAAAAATTGATTCACATTAAGAACTTTTTTAAATCTTAAAGTGTGCTTGCAGTAAACCAAATATTTGTTTGAAATACCTACTCAACTTTTGAAATGTTTAACACAATCGGCTCTACATGACTAGTAGATATTAGGCAAAAATAAATAAATGCAGTAATACATAATACATGGAAATACGGACCTTACCACTTCCATTTTCAACGTTCACTTTTGTTCGCAGAGATGCTTAACGACAATGGACTTGACTTCCCTCGGCGTTGGATCCTGCGTGGGTACAGGAATGTACCTGGTCGCGGGTATGGTTGCACGCAAATTTGCCGGACCTGGTGTTGTCATTAGTTTTATCATCGCAGCACTAGCAAGCATCTTCTCAGGTGAGTTTTATTATTTTTATATGATATTAGATATTCAAATTCGCCTTTTAGCGCAAAAAAAGATGTTATTTTTTTAAAATTTCTTAATAATGTTCATTGAGGGCTAGCAATTACCATATTTTATTTGAACATCAAAAAACATGTGTCTTTTCCATTTTAAGCTCAGATTTTTTTTGTAAAATTTCAATTACGACATAACAGGTTAAACAGGAAAATCGCTAAAAATAAGAGTTACAAAAAGTTCGTATCTAAATGAGCCAATTTAACTAAAATACCATTTAACGATCGCCCAGTCTCTGTCCTATAACATTTGAACTCATGGCTCTACAGCTACACGTGCGGTGTTCGCGTAAATATTTCGTAGCAAACGGTAACTGTTAAACGTGGGTAGGTCGCAGCTATTTCGCTTTCGAATAGACGCAGGCATTCTAGATAACAGATGTGAAATTTGCAGTTTATTCACGTAGGCATTATAATTTATAAATATGGCTTGTTTGTTTGTTTGTTTGTTTGTTTTGATGTTGAATTGACACGCTCTCGATTTCTGTATTGATTTTTATAATCCGGTTCCACATGTGTGGTTTTGTGAAAATTATAATTATTAACACCAAAATTTAACAAATCAATTTTTAATAAATATGAGAATTAAACTTTATGAAAAGTAACAATAAACTCAATCGCTTCATATTTTAAGCGATGCACAACACCAACAATCATCTGTTAGTGGCAATATTTCAAAAAGATAAAACATACACAGACATTTTGGAAAGCCACAATTCATCCATTACGGAACCGAGTCAATATTTAAATAACAATTTGTTGGAGTATAAAGCCAGGGCAACTAAAATTTACACTGTGCTAGAAGATTTCACATTTATTCCGCTCCAAACTTAACCAAAATATGTCGCAGTAATTCTGATTTATGACCGCACAGGGGCGTCAATTTTGAATGAATTTTACATGACTAAATATTTGTCGTGCACTTTTGGGGAGTGGAAAATGCATGGAAATTATTAAATTAAAACCGTTTAGCTACTTTCAAGTTCTTATTATTATTTTTTAATTAGCTTGATTTTGAGTAAGTGTAGGTTAAGCTTG
This sequence comes from Trichoplusia ni, assembly GCF_003590095.1. Lineage (NCBI taxonomy): Eukaryota > Metazoa > Arthropoda > Insecta > Lepidoptera > Noctuidae > Trichoplusia > Trichoplusia ni. The sequence goes on from NC_039484.1 coordinate 13,906,928, forward strand.
ACGAGAATAGAATGTTCAGCTATTATTTCACCAGAGAAGTTTTTAGCTGTACCAAAAAATAGACTTTAAAAATCTAGATGTTTTTGTCACTATTCCATTCTTCACTGTCTTTTTCAGTTATCTATCTCGTAGATACGACTATTATGTGCCATATCTGATATGAATATATATTATGTATTGCGCAGGTGCTTGCTATGCTGAGTTCGGGGTGCGAGTTCCAAATACGACCGGATCTGCTTACATGTACAGTTACGTTACCGTTGGCGAGTTCCTAGCCTTTGTCATAGGCTGGAACATGATTTTGGAGTACCTAGTAAGTACATAACACTCTATATAACAACTCTATGTAGTTTAAGCTTTTTTTGGTAAGGCGGGAGAATCCCCTTGGACACCCACTAGTGTCGACTCTGAGCGACAAAATTAAATGATCTTTCGGACAAACACATGAGACTAATTCATATAAGAATATCAGCAAAAAGTATTGTAACTGTAAATTAATGCCAATATAATACGAATTTAATAAAAAATATCAATCTTTTGAATAAATAAGTTTTTTCTACATTAAAATATTTTTCAGGCTGGCAATAAGTCTCTACTTTTTATCATAAATCAAGCAACAGTATTTAACATTCCTTGTAAGACAAATCACACCAGAGCTACGTGTATTTGCAGATATCATTCACAAAAACTAAAAGAAAGAAGTGATTCACCTCTTTTCTGTTTTGTGTGTACTAAAGGTCCCTGAGGGGTTAAATATAATGCCTCGGGACGTTAGGTGGGCGGTTAGGTCTAATAACTTTACTAGCGCAATGAGGCCTAATTGCCCTGAGAAATAACTCGATTCGTTCTCGTAGTACGCTATTCATCAATTAGATGAACTTATGTTAAATATAAATGGCTTAGTATTTGCCTAGATGATGATATTGTTTTTGATATTTAGAGTATTAATTAGTGTCATCATTTATTTTAGATTAGATAGATAAATTACGTCATTTTTATCAACAATTTTACTAATGTATAATGTATAAAGAATAGCAAAAAACTTTTTACTGTTTTATTTTAATAAATTAGGGCGAGTCTCAGAAAATCATTTTTTGTACCATTACAGTTTTTCAATTTCTAAGCTACAGATTACTTTTGTAAATTCAAGTATTTAAGACGAAAGACAAAACAACTTCGGCGTTGGAAATAATCTAAAATTAAGAGTATGTAACGAACGTTATGTTAATAAATAATTAAAGTTTCAAACGACGTACTCGTAGATTAGTGTTTCAAACACACCAGCGAAAACAACACTTTCTTATGAATATATTAATGAGAACGTTAGGATTTGGAACGTAAATGTAACTTTAGCTTGTGTTAACCGCCACTTTGCTATGTTAGAAAGTCGAAGGCTATCGATAAAGTGAGGAAATTCGTGAAATTGGATGCACGAATGCTGATAAAACTCACTGGTATAGGATAACACGTCATACTCACAAACTCACAGTGCGTTTTACCAGTTTGGTCAGGCAAGCATTTATGTAATCTACCAATGCTTGTTCTGAGTCTGGGTATTTTTTGCAAAAAAAAATACAGGGTTATTAACAATCAATATAGGTTTTGCGTTGCTGCCCAACACATCGATATAATGAGAATTTGTTATGTGTGAGTTTTCTTATCCCACCTTTAAGGTTTATCGTTAAAATCCCCACATCAACGCGGCTAGCAGGCTACATTAAAAATCAGAAGCTGCTTCAAACATAGAATAATGTTTCAAAATCCGAAATAACACCATATTTTAAATACCTCACGTATTGCAAAAGAAACGATCACACAGCTGCCACATTCCAATACAAAACGTCTGTAAGGAGTATTTTCTCAGCTGAATAAGTATTTGCTATTTACAATAGATCGCGACGAATAATATAACGTCGGCATTTCAACGTCCAGTTATTCCCGACAATGCTTTCCTGATTCTAGTTCCATTCTATTTGAAGCCATTCAAGAAAATTGATCGTAAGTAAAAAGTTGTGCGTCAACCACGAACTGCTTTCTAAGAAAACCCGCACGTTTATTAACTTTGATATTTGTCACAGATATGTGTACTAAAATATGTTATAAGTAGTCGATGTCTAATCTTGTCAGAATGAATTCCTAGCGCGTATTATGGTCTAAGTAATGGAATAATGTAGGCTAAATCTTTATTTTCGTGTGTGTTTACATCAAGAAAAACTAAGTATTGAAGAGGTTTTCTCTAGTTTCAAAGCGGAATATCTGACTAAAATTAAAAAAAGAATACCAAAGATGAACATCATCAAATATACCCTAAAAAATCTCGTTAACGAATATAGTTAGGTAAGATACTAGCTAGGCATGTTCTATTGCTAGCTAGCTGTTCCAGAAATCTTTGCTCTTTCCACGAGAACTTCTGTCGACAAACTTTCTGGCTACCGCGACCTAAGTGCTACTCCAAATATTTACACTTGTAAGGTACGAGAGGCGTTTTTAATAAATAAGTTGTAAAAGGAAAGTTCTTTGAGAGTTCAGTGTTAGTTCCAAAAGAATCTTAGTAATTTCATAGTTTCAAAACTACTGTGTATACTGATATTTTTTAAATTTTTTGCCGAAGCCATTCTGTATGAAAATAATTTTATACCTACTTAATATTCTTGTTGACATGTTCTGTTTACTTGAAAATTTCAGATAAAATATTGAGGATGTTTGCTCTATTATAATAAATATAAAGATAACCCATAGTCTTAACTTAAATCTCATACAATGTTATATTTCATATAAATTATTTACATGAAGTCGTGATGTTAACACCTTCTGAGTTATGTAGGCGGTGAGCTAAAAGGGAATTCCGTCCTAAATGAATTCAGAGATACGGACAGTATACGAATAATACATTCTGTTCCTAAAAGGTTTGCCCGAAGAATATATTACTAGGACTACTGGAATGTTTGGTATAAGATACAGAAGCTATCTTTATTAGTTATAGTTCTATATCTACATTATTTTGTAATGTATTTTTGTATCATTAATCTATTCTAATATATAAAGCTGAAGAGTTTGTTTGTTTGAATACTCTAATCTCAGGAACTACTAATTCAAATTGAAATTTTTTGTGTTGAATAGACCATTCATCGAGGAAAGTTTTAGGCTATATGGCATCACGCTGCGCATAATAGAAGCGAAGATACAATGGAAAATGTGGAAGAAACAGGGAAAATTATTCATCTTCGAGGGCTTCCGTTCAATAATTCCTAATTTTTATCTTCTAACCACGCGGACGAAGTCGCGGACAACAGCTAGTGTCCTTATAATTTCAAATATCAAAAATGTTAAATCACGTACAAAAGAAAATGAATGAGGTAGCCGACCCCAACATAGTTGGGAAAAGGCTAGGCCAATGATACTGCCTGACGTGTCCTCTCCTATTCTACGCTTTACAGTCAAGTTAATTCACTACTACAACTAAGGCTAATGTTCATTTACTGATTCACGACTTTATTGATTAAGTAGGTTGTGCCACTAAAAGAGAAATATAAAAGAGGACTACCAAACCTACAATATACTCATAATCTTCTTTGTTACCTCTGGTTATTGCTTAAAGGACGCTGAAAATTTCAAAATTTGACAAAAAATTACTCTCTCTATTTTATTTCTCAAGATATCATACAATTCTTTGCTTGGATATCCATGAACCGTATTACTGGTACTGTAGGTCTCGCTCTAATAAACACAAGAACAGTTAACCAAATACTAGTTTTGTACCTTTTGATGGCATTACTACAAGACACGCAGACTTACGTCACACAAATCAAAGGTTAAGTTATACAATTAAGGTCAAAGCATTATGTAACAGTAATTAGAAAAAAATAGTTTCAGTTAGCAACAGTCCCGAGTTAAAACTATGAAGAATGAGAAAATGGCAGGAAGGTTTTTTTTTCCAAGCAATTTAAATTAGGAGAATCGTGTTTAGAATCGCGAACAGCAATATTGTCACGCTACGTATTAGATTTGTTGGAATAAATAATACAGTAAAGAAGGGATTTTTGGCCCAAAGCATACTATAACCTAAAAATTACAGACAAGAAGTCAAGACTGATGATTTGCTAAGTGATCTGTGAAAATGTCTATTCGTCTTACAGTGCAGTTGAAGGTGGCTAAGACAGCTTGAGACATTGTGAGGACAGCTTTTGACAAATTTTGTCTTTCAACACTGTAGCTAAGAAGATTGCTAGACAGACCATTACAAGAGTCTACTACATCCTATTTCAAAATCAATGTGCCTACCAGCACGTCTCAAACTAATAATATTGCGTGTGTCGACGAGAGTCGCTCTACGACACAGTGTCACGACACAGTACGCAGTGTCACACTTACAAAACCATAATATTTACTTTAATATATGGTTCTGATACATATACCGTTTATTACCTTAAATATAGTTATCATTTACTCAATGCAAGCAATTTAGGATCTTAATTGATAATAGATATAAAGTTTAAATTCCTTTCATATAATGAATGATTGAAAGTAAAATTCAAGGTTCTGAACTTCGTAAGGAACGATCAATAAAGTGTAACCTCAAGTTGTTGTATTAGAGATTTTAATGTCATTCCTTACATCGGAGGGACACGCAAGGTGCGGGCAGACGAAACCCGCAGAGGTATTGCGTATATTACTAAAGCAAACAATTTTACAGCAAAAAAATAGTTACTGTATTAATTTAAGTAACTAAAAAGAAAAAAAGCCTTTTATCAACATGAAATTACACACCCATATGAAAATAAAAATTAAACCCAGCCTGAAAAATTATTTTATGTGGTACACTAAACCGATCGTTTGGCGAATCAGGACCAATTTATTTCAAAACTTGTTTTCTTAAACTAATTTGTAAATAGCTCTAAGTGGCGACTCCCTCTTGTCCAACTTAATTTACTAACGTGTGTATTTTTGTCACAGATCGGAACCAGCGCATGTGCCAGGGCTTTGAGCGCCTGCTTTGACTCGCTATGTAACGGAGCTATCGCTCACCAATTGGCTCACGAAATCGGAACTATGTATGGTAAGTACCCTTCTCATTCTTGAGATGAAAAACAAAGAAACGCCTATTAGGAAGGCTGAAGCCCAATGAAGTGGAAAACAAGTTGTGTGTTGCGAGCCGGGTATACGGATTTTAGGATGTGGCCAACACAAGATCAGAAAGATGTTAACGGAAGAGTTTTATTTAAATATCGAATAACTAGAGAATAGGTCTAAATTGCAAATGCTATACATGATATTTATTATGCTATTCTGCTGCAACTAATAAGATTTCCAGTCTCAAATATTTTAAAAACAATGAAGATAAATAAATGAAAAGATATAGGTATCCCTATATTCAAGGTTCAAATTAATACTAGTTTATAATTTACCGAGTAAAGTAGGATCAGAAAAACGTTTAGAAATTAAAAAAAGCCACGGTAGTCACCTGGTTCCCCCTGGAATAGAAATGACCGTAACGTAATTTGAGATAAAAGTTTACAGAAAATAAAAATTACAAATAAACTATTCTCGACAATAAAAAAAAATCAAATATTTACAAATACCATGTAGTTATTAACCGAGAAGGTTATTTATAATTGACAATGGGTTAACGTGAACCATTGTGAGGAGTTGATTAGAATATAAGTACGTCTCGGCGTCTGACAGCTGTTCTCATCGCAGATTGCAGCTCTCAATAGACGGAGTATTGAGCCTGTACTCAATGGGGATGACGACTGGGTATAAAAAAATCAATTAAGTTCGTAAGATCATTTAGAAAAAATACTTTGGTCTTGTTTTCAAGAATTAGTTAAAAATTAATGTGACGTACGTTCCATTAAATGAGTTTATTTATTTTATTATTTGAAAGATTTAAAGAAAAATCTGTATTCATCATTTCAATGTGTACAAAGGATTATAAAATAGATTTGAAAATACTCCCTTACATTTCTAACATAAAAATAAACCTTTGAAAACCAGTTACATCTAGTTCCAAACCGATTAATAAAACGGTTTTTCCAATTGCGTGCCAGTAAAAACTTTTCTGTATACAAAACAAATGCGAACGGTAACCGAAAAACAATAAATGAATCGTTTCATACAGATACCGAGCTGGCAGCTATGAAACCTAAAATGCAAACGAAACAGGTTTTTCAAATACACAACATTCATTGAGGCTTTCAAATAAGTCTGGCCATTTGAAATGTCCAATGAAATAAAAATAAAAATGCGTTATTTTTGAAGAAGAACCTGCTTTAGCGGCGTTGTCACGTGACTTGATTGAAAATTTGTAAGACGAAAACGAATTCTTTAGCACAATACTGCATCGATAGCGAAATAAATAAGTATTGTATTCTACCACATTTGAAATGATAGTAATTTAATAGTGATAATTGAAGCAATTCGATTAGAATTATACCCTAAATAACTATCCCAAAATATCATAATGTACAACGTTTATATTCAAGTTTTCACTTCTGCCGGCACCCCTGGAGTGCAACCACTCGTTTTATTTTTAATGAAGGGATTTTTTTTGTGTGAAACCTCTTTAGGTGACTATCGCTGTACCCGTCGACCTCCAGACTGTCGAATTTGTCTTGGTTCATTCTACCCTAAAGGCTAACCTAAAATTTGATATGAATATGTATGACAATGGGTTCGTTGATAACGTAGGTATCTACGTATAATGATAGGCGTAACAATAACTTTATTAGACACTTTCAGGCCCGGCTTTTGTTACTCGGTTTTCACTTGAATTATAAATACAGTCCTGTATGGCTACAATGTATGGCCACAACTTATCTATTTTTGTGTTGTAGTATACTTTTGATTGTGTTAATGCAGTTTTGTTAGAGATACTTCATGATGTATAGAATAAATTGTATAGATAAAGGATTATAAATAGAGCTAGATATTTTAAAAATTACATATTATATAATGATGGAGTGTGGGAAGAGTATTTTGGAACCACGCAACTTTTGATTCAAGAACTAATGGCTAAAGAATTCAAAAACTAAAGTTTCCTTAGAGTTAGAGAAGAATGTTCGAAAAAAATACACTTTGATTTCTAGTTTGGTTTTGAATGGATTATCAAAAACAATGACTGCCTGAATTGTTCATAATAGTGACTCTCAATACATACTACATTACCCTACCACTGTCTTACACTCCTACAAGCCTGTAATGAGATAAAAATGAAAACAACAAAATAAAAAAAGCTGTCCAAAATAAAAACTATCAACAATTTACCTACCAACTCAAATAAGTCGATCGACCACCAATTCTGATTGAATCCAATCATTAATAACTGTTGACCTTTCAAGCAGTGCTGATAAACGTCAAAGCGCTGTCATTATCGGAAATATTCACCTTTTACGTGGAATTCTATAAAATGAAAATATGTTCAAAAGGGGTTCTTTTAAAGAACGCTACAGTTTTAGGCGTTAAGTAAAAATTCAGTTTAAAATTGCTTATGTTGGTTTTAATACTTTTAATTGTGTAAAAATGTATGAATTCTTTAGAATACACATATGTAGGTATATAATTTAACACGTAAGTAAAGGTAATTTTACTTTAACTTAAACCATTAAAATTGTAAACGAAGGCACCAACAATAGGTTATAAAATATACAGACTTATAAAATGAAAAAATGCTATTTAATTTCCTAACACTTCACGGTTTGCATTTGTCGTAACTTTGCTTATGAAGATCTATTTGCCTTTTATACACCACTTAATTGCACCCACACTTTACCGGCATTCTGTCCATATTTAATTTATTATCATAGCGCTTTGTTTCAAGAACTTTCCAAAGTAAGCTTCCAGGCTTCTGTTTCGATTTATAGTTAAAAACTACTTTAAAGTTAGCGAAGTTGACACTAACATTTGATGAGAAAAAATATCTGCTTAGCTTTTATCAGTCTTTTTAGCTTAAAATGCCATTTTGAAATTGAGTACGCTAAACTTGTCTATCTGAAAATGGCTAAGTTTTAATTTCTACTATTCTTGAAGAGACTGTCACTCAAAATAGAGAAATAAAAGGACGCGAACCGCAAACTGTTAAATTAGATGAAACTAGATTAAACTTAAGTGCAGCTCAGCTCTCTACAATCGACTTAAAAAAGTTTAAAACCAGTGTCCTTTCGTTGGTACTAGCGGTGCGAGCCACCAGCAGATTAAACATTAACCCCTCTCTCGTTCCTACACTGTTCGTTGTCGTAGCTCCGTGATTGGATTAGTAAGACATTTTTCTACACCCTCTAGATAACAAAAGATTAAAGCAATTTGTAGAAAAGAGAAAAAAAAATTAGTCTGCCTTGGACACGGATAGGGATGAAATTGACGAGAAAGAACTGTAATTAACAGCTGCAATGGTATACTTACTTTTCGGGATCTAAAAATGATTAGATAAGTCTTAAAAATGGATGCACAATTTTGAGCACTTTGTGGTTCCCACATAAACCAAAAATCCAGATGAATGGTGACTTTAAATAAAAAATTGATACTCTCTAACACAGGGTGTCCGAATGAAACCTAAATATGGTTCTCTTGCCCGAAATAGTCCGTTTCATGTCGGCTTTCACCAAGCAACCTTTATATAGACACCACTTTTGAAAACGCCAAATATTTGGGCCGAACGACGCTAAAAGGAACCTCTCATTTTCGTTTATTAAATTCCAAGTCTGTGTTTTTGCCATATAACGTGAACCACAAAGAATCATTCATAGTCGATTCTAAATGGAAATATAATATCAATACGGCGCTTGGTTTTGCACGCTGTCTGCGGTTTTGCGTTTTCGGGTTTCCACTTTACAATCCCACTGACAAACTAATAAGTTTGAACGATTTCGATACCGGTTAACTATATTTGTAGATAGGTAACTATCACTTACTATCAAATGGATGGTCAATGGCCCAAGTTGAACAATTACAGGATAATACCATTCTGAAAGTTTGAATGATGGTGTATATGTACTCATTTCTAAACTTACAGCATTCCTTAGAGATGCTTCTAACTTGACTTAGTGCTCAGGTAGAGCCAGCATCTGTAATTTAGAGTCTGTAATCCCTACAGACTAGAATATTACTGGTACGTGCCCATCTTCTTACGTCACACGGTATGGATCCCCAGGAGACGGTGATTTATGTTATAGCTTAGATTCAACGGTCAATAATGTTTTATTGTCTTTGAATTCATATAAATATGACATTGGAGAGTCAAGACAGCATATTTCTTAACGGTAAGCTTAATAATGACCGCGTAACCATTTGAGATACAAGAATCTGAAGATTATTATGAACGACGAAATAAGAAAGATAAGGCTTTGAGTTCCTATTCCGTCAGTAACAATCCGGTAACAAATAACAACCCGAGCGCCCAATCTTAATCACTGGTAAGCGGATTAGGGTGAAAATATCTATACGTCTGATCAATAAGTTACTATTACCAGATGGCGAATAGAAAAGTCTCTTTTTCCTTCTTAAATACACGCAAATATGATTCTTACATTAAACAAAAAGGTTGGAAAGGATTGAGGAGAATTTTTCAGTCATGTTGAAGAGCCCACTTTTTGAATTTCGGTTTCCCATACTGAATGTAGTGGGTAGCTATTTAAATTCATTTTTTATATTTTATATCCATAGCCTGCATGTATTTCACAAAGCGATTATATCTGATCTCGATGTACTAGTGTATACGTAACGTACTATCCCTAATTCATATGTAAATCGATGTGAAGCAATTTAAACAGGGTTGATTGCTGCGGGTTAATGTACGTAATTTGCATCGTCAGGGCTTCTATTTTAGCGATCGGGTTACTTAATTATTCTAACAAATGAAAATGAAATAGATCTCGCTTTTAAAAAGATTTTCCTAATAATATTTATTATTTAAATACGAGTAAAATTGAAAATATTTCAAATACTTTTAGCACTCGAAATTCCGATTAAAAATATTTAGTGAGAATATATTTTTTAGATGATCAAAATTCCAATCATTCTGTAGCCCGTCGACAATTTCAAAGATAAAGAAATAAATCTATTTACAGTTAAGAATTTAGGGTGTTGGCGTCAAAATACTTGTAAATACCTTCACATTAAATAATTCCGAAGATTAAATAGGCCATTCATAATTTAATACAAATATTTGTACAGAGGTATTTACCTTGTTTGAAGAACCTTAAGTGTTCGAATAATATTTTTAGCTTTTTACTAGATGCTTGCGAATGTAACTAGATAAAAGCTATTTCTGGTACGTTGGGTTATTTTCGTTTGAGCTAACATCCCACAAATCCATTAATAGCAATTTAAGTCCAGCTAATGAACTGGAATTACTCTTGAATCACGTCTTAGAGGAAATAGTGTGTCAGGTATAAAGTAAACTACCCTCAAGTATAATGGTATTGACCTTGTTTCGTTCGCTGCGGATGCAATATGTTGTTTCCTCGACGTTGCGACTCAATGACGTCTTGGGGACTTGGGCAAACTACTTCAAGAACTGTTTACTACTATTTTTCAAACAAATGTGTTTCGAAATTACACTTGTTTAACTTACTTGTTCTTTTATTGCATTTTCTTTTAAAAAGTTTTGTTTTTTTTTAAGATATTTAAAATAAATGAATGCTGGTATTTTCGTTTCAGTTAAAAACTGTTTGCAGTTTTTCATTAAAAACAAACCTCAATATGTTATTTTTACTACAAAAGGATTTCAAAGGATATACCGTGTTTGTTTTTAATTTCAACTCTATTTGCAAAAAAATATGCTCGTACTGAAAAAACATTTTATTTTCGAAAGTCGAGAGTAAATTAAAATTAAACATGGGAATCGAAATAAAATGCAATCAGAATTCCTTTTCCAATTAGTATTTACAAAACCGAAACGAGAAAAAATCAAAAGTCAAAAGAATATTGGAGCGCTAAAATAATATTCTGTAACGATCGTAGTTTTGATATTAATTGGTAGAGCTATACGTTTCGTCTGTCGTTACAAAATGTCTGACGCTAAAATATCGGTGTCGGGTACTGTGAAATAAAACGTGCAATAAATAAGTCATTTTCTGAAGGTGAAACATAGACTAGTAGAAGGAAGTGTAGATGCTGTAGTAGATAGGTACTGTCACATCAATATTTGATTCCCTTCGCTCTCTTTATTATGTTACATTAGTACAATTAACATTTGTTTTCTTTTACAAAATAAATTACCACCCTTTTGTATTTAAGCACCTACCTCTCGCTCCACATCACCCCATGGTTAACTGATAGAGAATAAATACGCATTAAGATATGGTTAATTGATCCTGCATAAAAAATTTAAATAAATAAAAAAATCTTTAAAAAAAATCTGATACATAACTTATTATCCATCAATAAATTCAGCCCATTGAAGTCCACCGCTTATCAAAAGCCTTGAAATTGTTTTAAGCCTATTATATTTTATACTGTTCTATTATATTTTTCACTGAAGTTGATCGTCACCTCCCTATAATGGCACACGCTATCTTGAGCCCACTTCCTCCTAGTTTCCTGTTCCATGCCGGGTCTATAAAGTGCGGGAGAAGTGTCTCGCTCTCAATATTCCACATGTCGGAAGCAGCTCTAAGCTATAAAATTTTTAGCTTCTTTTGTCAACCTCGTCGATTTTCATCCGGCGATTCGGTATTTGGTTTCGTATCGTGTATGACGTTTGTTAAGCTATTATCCCTTGTGACACAAATTTTACGGCTTTTTGTTTAGAGGTTATTGTTCCCTCTACATTTTCGACTCTACATGCGAAAAGCGCGATTTGAATATGATATTTGTGATGGTAACGTTGTAATATTATTATTTAATTTGATATGTTATTTCGTATCCATTCAAATTTACAGCACTATGCGAATAAAGGTAGTTTTCACCTCACTTTCTGGCGATTTTCCTGGAATCTTTGTCTCTGTAAAACATTTGATTGCCATTCAATTCATCTCAAATAGTAAATTAAAAGCTCCTTCGTATTTTATAAAGAAGTTTTATACTGATTTCACACATTACAACAATAACACAAACATTTAAAAGTATATCAGGTGTATTGTGCTTGAAACGTTGGTAACAAGATAAAAACCATCACGTCCCAGCGGTTGCCATATTTCATTTAAACGAGATAAAAAGGCCGCGCCTCCTAATATGAATAAAATTACAATAAAATGCTTTAATTGATGATAAATATACCGAGTACTTAATTCATATTCAGTATTCTTTAAATTCAAGCAATTGAGGTTTATTGAACTTTGGGCTGACGTGGATTTCCTGTGTTAATCCCATCGACAAGGAAAACAATTGCTTTGTTTCCTTTAGCTACAATTTTTGCGACAATTTTAATAAAAACTGAAAAAAAAAAGATTTTTGTAATTGTAACTCAAGCTAAAATTATAAATATCTATTGAATTCCGCGTATTTGAGTATACTCGTACCTCGCTGAATCTAAAAAATATATCTCCACCTCATTATATTTTGATAATGAAAAATATTGACTGAAATATATTTTGGTTCTAGGTAAAAGGATGAATAAAATATTTTTGGAATAAAGATTAATATTATTTCCAGTGAATTATATATAAGAAAGAAGTTTGATGGCTGAAAATGATTGATTGATTCGTTGAATGTTGAACTTAAACTCCCACGCATTGGTTTGATATATCATTTTTATCTTACCACATTTTTGAAAAAACGTTTTACTATAAATTGCTAGTGAAATTGAAGTTTTGAATATTTCGAGCAAAATTAGAAATACATCATCTGTAACAACCTTGTTTGCATTATCAGAGGTCAGTAGCCCTAGTAATAGTCGTACAGTCAGACATTGGACCCCTAAAAGAGTGCTGTTTTGAGCTTTGGGTGCGGATCCCTAAAAAATACCGGATTTAGAAGCAATACTTTCATCAATTTGCACCGATTACTGTCTCTCGGAACATTCACAGGTTCAAGTTGGTGCTCAACTCGAAAAATGCATTGCAAACGGTTCGTAACATTCGATTCGGAATATTGCAGGAGTTTGTTAGAGAGACAATTGGACCGGCTGGCTCTTCAGATTTAGGATTTTTTGTACTACTTTCAATACTTTTTAAACGGAACATGTTGCTGTTAAGCTTCGATTCTGCTGAAACACAAAAATAATAAAAAAATCTATCGTTTCAAACCCGGGTGAAGAGCTCTGTACTACAGTTTTACGTTTGAAATCTTCTTTCAAAAAAATTCAACGGCATACGTTTTGTAATTTGGTAGTTATTTCATGAAACCGAAACGTTTCAGTGTAATCACTAACTATTGATTACTTAGAAACAACTTTTAAAGAGACCTTATTTTCTTTTTAGGTTATTATCGATGTTATTGCTACGTAGCTGACATTTATCACCTCAGAAAACCTAGACACCTGACAAGGTTACGTCGTATTAAAATAAAATACGAATAGAACGACTAATGTGTAGGAGTGACATTCTATACCGACATGTGACGTCACTTTGACTGGTCAGCACTCAGAGAAAATCGTATCATTATGTATCGAGTCAGATCCACTTCTACCAAACTTATTCATCGTCACTGAACACCGTCACTTTTATGTAAAATGCGACATAATTAATGTTAAGGTATGGATAAAATGAGAAAAACTCATAACTTTATTGAGAGAAAAAACTGGTCTAGTGCGAATCGGACTCGCTACGCTGAGGGTTGCATACATATTGGCTAAAGATATACAAATCGATTGTCACCCAATTACCCACCAGGAAAATGTGACAGTAACTATTGTTTAAGCCCAATCTTTGTTTCAACCGATTTGTTGTTATAGTTGCAACATAATACATAATCTGTTAAAATTGACAACTGTCTAAGCTATCACGGTACATGACATACAGCCTTTGACAGACGAGCGGAAGGGCAACAGTAACCTCAGTAATATTGCAAACTCTTACCCTTTAGATACGACGACCTCCGTGGTCGAGTGGCGTACGCACCGGTTTCAAGGTGTCGCTAGCTCTGAGGTCCCGGGTTCGATCCCCGGTTGAGTCAATGTAAAAATTTACATTTCCACATTGTCTCAGGTCTGGGTGTTTGTGGTACCTTCGTTGTATCTGAATTCCATAACACAAGTGCTTTAGCAACTTACTTTGGGTTCAGAACAATGTATGTGATGTTGTCCGCATTTATTTATTATTTATTATTATTAGATACAGAACCTCGAAATCTAAAATTATAAAACAACGTTGTCTTTTTTCGACTGAAAAACGCTATGTTTTTAATCTTCTTACAATTGTTCGCTCTCCAGCTTTCCCGTGCTGTAAGTGGGCTTCAAGCTGCAGGTTAAGAGCGCTTTGTATATTCATTATTTCTCTAAAGCCTTTCAACGGAAATACCTCTAACGCCTGCTTTAAACGAGGCAGTGACTCCTGTTTAATTATTCACGTTAATTCCTAAAAAGTAAACTCGTTTATATTGCCTAGGTGAATTAGTAGTTTAGTCGACAAACTAATGTTTTGAGAGAGAGTATTTAGTTTTTAGTTAAATGAGTTCTGATAAATCTAGGTATTGATTTTCTTATGTCATAATTTGAAGTCAGCTGGATACGTCACCGTAATATTGAATACAGCACCGTACGGTTGCTGTAAGGCCGACCAATAAGGGCCTCGGACAGTTGACAGTGTTAAGATTGTGATTTGAAGGTTTATTAACATCTATCAATATAATTAACTGATAAATAATGAGTTACCTACATTGTAAGCAGTACTTTATGCACATTCTTTCATCATTTCACAATCTCGCGCGATAGATTATAATCTAACAGTATTTATAATTTTAAGTTACCAAATCTAAATACAGGCTTCAGCATGTGAGACCTGTGTTCCTAGGTACATCTTTAAAAATGACCGGGTCTCTTCTCTTGAAGTTATCTTGTGAATGAAAATAAATATAAAATAATTTAATGTTTTTATTCACGCCAGTCTTCAGTCGTACATAATATTTCAATTTCACCCTCACATAGTTGTGAACAGTAGCTGAGATGAAACCGCAACCGTTTATTAACCGCAAATATTATAATAGGTAAAACGTAACACGGATTCCAATCCACTCATCCAAATAGTGTGGTAACCATGAAAACACTGACGGTAATTTTAAACCCAAAATTGCATTAAATACAAATGTATTGAATATAATTTTCGAGGAGCTCGTGGCTAAGCTATAACCGCATAAGTGAATCGATCAGGTTAAGCTATAATATAATTTTATTAATATACAATATTTTTCTTACGTTCAAACAGAGTGTATTTAACTCTGTTTTTAAATTCTATGTAGGTACCGAAATTGGTTGACGGCTGAAAATATTCGATAACGTCATAAAATCTTCATAAATGATTGTGTGCACTGTGTATACATATATATTTAAAAAAACACGAACGAAGTAAGGAGTTTAACCCTTGTGTCGCGGGGGTTTCATTACCATACAAATCACGTGCACAAAGAGTATCTCAGGAAGTTTCTTGCCGGTTTATCTTCATGCATGACGTTTTGGAACCATGCACCTAGAATCATTACTTTGACGTTTCATAATTGCTTGGAAAACGGCCTACTTGAAATAAAACTTTTATTTCCATCTAACAAACGTTACCTTTTTATAAAATAGTTGGAAAAGTAGCAATACCAGTTACCTATTTTCGAACCAAGTCCTTAATACAGTCATTGATCTCTAAGGTGACCGAGAGTCAAAATAAATCGAATAGAAAGAATCATTTTCTCTAAAAATGCGTATTGCACCACGTCCTTACTTTGCAAACAGTTCTTAGAAAAATAATAATCTAATCAATCAATTGGTTCGTCTGGTATATGTTTAGAAGCTTCCAATTGTATTTGTTGTGTTTTCAAGCGTAACACGTTTCGGGGTTGGGATCACATACTTAGATATACTTTAGGTAACCTTAATTACTGATAAAGACGATTCATGGACGACCAATTGGTCTCAAATGGTTACTTAATTCATAAGGTTCGGATGACTATCAAAGATAGCCTGATATTGCTAATAATTATTGGCTTCTTTTTGACGTGTGATTTACAAATTTGAAAGAGTTTTTTATATTGGCTTCAACTAATATGTAACAAGCTACTGAAGATGCTGAAGATATATATGTAGGGGTACGAAAATGATTGCTTAACTAAAGTAAAAGTAAATTATTAATAATAATTAATTTTAACAACAAATACGATTTTATCAAGGACAAATTGATCTTCAAATTATTTTCAGAAAACCCAATTTTAGATCTATTTTAGTCTCTTTGTACGGAAAGATTAATGTCGCGAGTCCAGCTTGCATTTGACCGGCTATTACTAAAAAACACACTCTATAATGTACATATTTTATATAAAAACAAAATGTTATAAGTTAAAAGCATCTTCCAAGTTGTATCACGTTGCAAAAGTCGTGTAATCAATTGTTTCAACAATTTCTAATATAAGTTAGTTTCTTGAGCGCTATAATATTACTCGCGGCAAACAATTAATTAAGTTACCACTGCAATTTACGCCGAGAAATAGCGAGAATATGAGGGAACTTTGTAACATTAATGAGCTTTATAATAAAAGATAATAACTATAAAAATGAATGGGTATATTCTATAAAGAAATGGAAAGTTTCTAATCAAATTGTAGTTTCATTATTTGTTTAAATCTTGATGAGAATTAACGTTGAACAGAAAACTGTTTTGCGAAATTTTGTCATTAATTTCGATTCAGTTTTCGGGTGAAAGTATTATTTACTTAGCTTTTTCTGAAAAATATCTTATCAAGATTCTAGAAAATAAAATATTTAGTTGCTGACCTTTTATCGATAGTAATGTTGTTAAAGAACGGCGAAAAACACATTTTGTTTTGCTTGCTTACTTTCTTTGAAATCGAATTTGTAAAGACGAATCAAAGGAGTCCAACCTCTAAAGGGTTGTGTCATTTAACTATTTTAAGGGCCA
This sequence comes from Trichoplusia ni, assembly GCF_003590095.1. Lineage (NCBI taxonomy): Eukaryota > Metazoa > Arthropoda > Insecta > Lepidoptera > Noctuidae > Trichoplusia > Trichoplusia ni. The sequence continues at coordinate 13,923,919 of NC_039484.1, forward strand.
TTTTTCAGCTTCGAGTCAGAAACATTATAGCATTATGCATTATTATAAAAAAATATTCGGATCAGCTGGAAGCCAGAAAGAATGTCGAATAAATAATACGGGATTTGATAACAGACCAAGGGATCTGTGAAACTAAAGGGAATAATAGTTCGGTTATAATTTCGTGTTTATTCTACCCAAATACTCACTCAGTCTAACCCAATACTCAATTTGTACAGATATTTGAGCTAATAAGTCTTTATTAATTGCATAGACAGATAACATTGTGTCCAACCAATATCGCTATGATTTCGGATTCACAAAAGCAGAGTGGTGGACGGTAGCAATGAGCTTTAATTAGAAATCAATAGTAGCATAACCAGAGATTGCAATCCGAATAGAAACAACACTCACGACACGAATAACCAGAATTCTCATCGGGCCTGTAACTACTATATTTTTGTTGATCTGTTAATTAAAAACCATATCTATACTAATATATAAAGCTGAAGAGTTTGTTTGTTTGTTTGAACGCGCTAATCTCAGGAACTACTGGTTCAAATTAAAGAATTATTTTTGTGTTGAATAGACCATTCATCGAGGAAGGTTTTAGCCTATATACCATCACGCTGCGACTTTGGAGCAAAGATACAATGGAAAATCTTCTAACCACGCGGACGAAGTCGCGAGCAACAGCTAGTTGTATAGAGTTGCATTTGATTTAATCTATATTTCGTTTTTGATTTGTATGGTCGATGCCGGTTTTCCAGTCAATTCTTTAAGTATCTTAGAATTCTTCAGCTAAGGTTAGTTAGAATCATTTTTTATCAAAGAGGTTTTATGCGATTGATGCGAATTAACCCGCTGTTTCTCCCGCATGGAAATCAGTTGTCGCTGTAAAAAGAACGCCTTACGGAACATATTATTATGATTAAAGAAATAACTCTCTCCTTTGAATTACTATCAAATGACAAAGGTTTTCTTTCAAGTCGTCGTATATGCGCGAGTAGTTCGCATCCCCGGGCCCGCTCCAAGTTCGGCTCCTCGCGGAGTTAGTTTACATTATTATGTTTGGCTTCGTATTATCCACAAGGCAGCTTTACAAAGGCAAACAAGGTTTTATATATTTCCTTTTTGATCCCGTATCTTTTGCTTTTGATCGCTGACTTAGAGCGCGATACTTCCTTTTTAAGGAGCTTATTAAAGTTTCATTTTATTCTATTTTTAATTTTACTAAAATATATTGTGATTCCATGTTTAATGTACTGGACACTTCATAGTTTTACAAGTATATTATAATTTAAAGCTTCTATTAATTACCACGTAAATTGAATTTAAATGCGCCTGTTTTGCATTCTATTAAAACTATTAATAATTCAAACAGTTTTTAAGTCAATATTATTCCAAACTGTGCAAATTTTGTTTGTAAATTAATTTAAGACCTTGCCCAGAAATTTGTTTGACAGTGATAAATACTGAGGCATATTTAATAGGCTCGACCTTTTAGGTTAGGATGGGAGACTGCTGGCGGACCCCTTTCGGTAGACGGAGCGGACGGCCTCACCTCGGTCGCCCTGACACCCACTCAATGTCGTAAAGGCCATCTGCAGCCAACAATAATGCTGAATTGTTAACTTTAAAGCAGCTTTCTGCTGTTCCTTCTACCTCTAATACGGAAAATTGTAATTTCACAATCAATGATAGGTATTATTATAGTATTAATTCTTCGACCTCCTTAAATGTCGACACAGTTTTCACACAAGTCCCTGGGTCCAAGTTTTCGCGTTGGCGCCCCGACTCATAAAATGTTTCACTTTAGAATTTGAAACTCTGCGCCTTAGCCTCTTGAAAAATTCAGTTCAAATATTTTCTCAGGAGCAAAATGCTTTACGTGTCAATATGACGAAGATTCATTGAATGTTGAACCCTCGCCGCAATGTTCGACATTCTATTAAATGATTTACGTCAAACTTAACCCTACAATGTGGACAGTTAGTTTAGGTTACAAATTATTCTTTGTTGAGATAGGAACCGTCTACAACATTCTTGGCGGCGGCCTACACAAAGTTACGTCTTGATGTTTATTACACACTAGCGGTCGACGGTACTTGGATATTTTGTCATGGAAAATCAAATTTTACAAGATAAATACTTCCTTTAATTTTTTCTCGAAGCTTGTAATATGAAAATTTAGGAGTGCAAACGCCAAATCATATGGACTGTAGAACATTACGTGGTAAAATCTGTACAAATACATACAAATCTTACTTATGGTAAAGTGATTAAAAAAAAATGTCGCATAAATTTGGGACTATTAATTCGAAGGCTTGTCAACTTCCATTTTTCCGTCTGTGTACTTTTCTCAATATTTATAAATGATTTTTGAGGTAAATAGAAGTCCGTGCTGCACAGAATTATGTCCTTAAACAACGAGCTTTCAGAGGCGGTCTCCAGGGACTTGCGAGAGTCCCCTTAGTTTGCGGACTAAGTCTTTACAAACAGCAATGTTTGAGCGAACCGAAGAGGTGATAAAACCTGAAGTTATATACCGAGACTGAAGCACCGATCTAAGTACCTCTTAAAGAAATTGTGACTACTCGGAATATATCTTTATTGCCGTCCCAAATCTGACGTAAATACACCCACCTCGTCTTAAATCCATGTGAAATACAGATGGAACCTGTACATTCGTATTTCTAGGCTCAAAATAATCTGCTTTCAGCTCTGATTAATCTTAAAGGACGAACTAGCCTCACTTTATGTTATCTACAACGTTTCACTTCTGTTGGATCTAAAATCTTAAGACCCCCTACCATGTAGTCCACTTAAAAACCGTTTTCGCAAACTAATTTCCTGGTACCGGTATCTTCGCTTGTTCAATTTGCTGCAGACGTTGTTCGTACTTGCATGGTTTAATTTCACGGTGCTCTGCAAGCAATACTTGTTTGAAACAGGATACTGATTTAATATTCTATTAAAGACAATAAGTTCACGTGTGGTGTATGCTACTAGCATCTTAGTGCGCAATTTTGAAAGGAATAATTCAACTGAATATCGCAACAGGGTTCTTAGATTGATACAATAAAAGTAAGTCCTAGTTACAGCGGTAAACCGATGTTGTCCATGAATAAAATATACGTTATACAGAGAACAATTGGCTTTCGAGAAAAGTAAACGACAAATTACATACTGTGACCTACAGAATGTAGTTTTGTGAGTGTGTGTGTGTGTGTGGGTGCGGGCGCTTGTATCTGTGTGTCCTAACGTTACATAATCAACACAGGGTGCGCTGATAGTAAGGTCACTGAAAAAGATATTGATTAAAACAGCTGGCGCATTGTCTTCCTAATTATAGGAAGACCACATTATGTGAGATGAAGAATATGCTCTAAGAAAAGTATATAGGTATATTGATAACATGTTGCGTATTATTTGATACCTGTTCATTTTATTTTAGGTGTTATTTGAAATCGATTTCAGTAAGATTATGTCATTTGACCGGTAGTTATCGTAATTAATTATTTTATTAGAAGAGCTTACAGCTACATAAAATTAGTTACACAACTTAGATTAATAAATGCCAATAACAAGCTTCGACAAATAGTTAAAAAAGCATAATGGTATCGTGGTTAGTAGGTATAACGATATCACAATTGGCTTAACAAGTTTGAGCATATATACATATATGTGTACCCAAAAAATTGAAAAATTAAAGAGACTGAAAAAAAATAATAATTTCAAAACAGATTAGAAAAAATATCGATGTAAGTACCTACAAATCACAATATTAATGGAACTATAGAGCCACAAATGTGTTTGATATCACGAAGCTAAGCTAGTGAATAAATATAATAAGCAATCTGCATCTGACAAGCGGCCAGTGGTTCATTGTTAAGGCGTCCGTTCTTATTAGGATACATTTGCATTATCTGCCTCTACACACACTCAAAGGAAACCGACAGCAGAATAGCAATAATACACACACATTTTTATGCGAACAAGCGGTCTTCGAAAGTAGCCTAGTATAAATTTAATAGTTATCCTCCTCATATTATAGACGAGAAGGTTTCTTTGTATGTTTGGATGTTTGTTCTTCTTTCACTCCAAAACCACCGAACGGATTTTTACAAAACTTGGTAAACAGGTAGTTTATAACCAGGATTAAGACTTTTTATACCGATTGTATGTTGTATGGCAACAGCTATTATACTAGTTTCTCCAATTTCTTTGAATGCAACGTTCGTGCGAATGCTAGCGCTGAGTTCGGCGAAATTCTACAGCGAGTAAACTCACCTAAAACATTTCGTTGTTTATTTTTGGTTGAAAGATCGGACCTTCCTGGACCACCGCGTTTATGTTAACGCTGGTTGGAATGTTACTCGTAAACCCCCATTGGTTTGTAAAATTAGGTTTTTAGAAAACCGCGACCGCGAGGCCGTTGTTTCATAAAGACGATACACTAAAACTTTTCGCGCATTTTGTTTTTCTAATAAAGTAGAAGCTGTATCGTTGAAGCGAGTAAATCTTTCATGAAAATTAGAGAATTGTAATATCTATATTATTCGTGCTCATTATCAAATCAATGTTATTCTAAATACTTTGTTTTTGTACGAATTCAAAAAGGAGGTTTTCATTTCTGTAGATATATTGTTACATTTTTTTTCGTTTGATTTTTTACACAAATTAAAATATATTTCCACTTAATTACGAAAATATTTCAATCTGTAATAAATTAGTCTTGGTGCTAAACATCAAAAGGTAATTTCTATTGAGACAAACCGACAAGAAACTCAATACATTATGTAAACACCCTTATCTTCTATCATTGTCAGTAAATACCATGGCTTTGAAAATACTTTACAACCTTGAAATACACCAGGCACTATAGAACGTCTTGACCTTCACCTGAAGCAAATCACACCAGCTCTCGACGTACACAAAGGCTACAAGAAAACAAAACACTAATGCATCATTATTGTCTGGAAGGAACACTCTCGCATATTACACTATTTTTAGAAATAAAAGAATTGAAACACCCTGTGAGGTAACTTACAGTATAAATCTTTAAAAATAACGGGCAGAGCAGCTAGAATAAAGGCATTTATTAGCAAGACAATACATGTTATAGGTTCTGACACATGACAGGTTGTTTTGAAGGGTGTATTAACAGCTATTGTGCTGTTAATAAAAGAAATGCATTAGTTGAAGGTCAAGTGTGATAACACGGCATTGTTTGAAATGTCATGAAGGTGTGTTGTGGTTTTCTAGTGCTTTCTAAGTGTCAAGTTTTACAATAAACAAACTCTAGGTATTATGTTGAACTTCACATTGAATTTCGAGATAGGAGAGTATGAAATAATAAGATATTGTTATAAATGTACGTCTCACACCGTAACAGTTAATTAGAAAGGTAATCGGTACTAAATAAATAGGAATGATATGCTTCGGAAGTTAGTCAATTAATTATCATTCGTTGTAATACAAACGATTTAAAAGGACTGAGTTTGTCATCGTACACAAGCTTCTGGCACCTCTTGAGGTAATTATTAAAATAAGTATTACATAAATATACAACTATGAATAAATAAAGCTGTGAAAAACCTTCGGCAAGAAATACATAAATATGCAAATATAAATGAAATTTTAAAAAGGAATTATCACGTTTCCAAGCCACAATTTAATGCAGTTTCGTATTTAAGCCAAGAACGAAAATGGTTTTCCAGGTAGAGTATTTAATTGTGATGTTTCTTAAGTGCACTGAATACCTTAGGAATTAAATAATTGTTTTAATAATAACTGTAACACTTGGTTATATTTACGTCATAACGAGGAAAACTTGAAAATTTAAAGGTGGTTTTTGAACCGTTGAAGAAAACGAGGATGCTGAAAACGGTTTTCTGAAATCATGAAAGTCGATTGATTTTATATAAAGCCTGCGAACAGTCTGAACTGGTATCGTGATGTAAAAAGGCAATTAATGTACTCTTAAGTTAATTATGTACATAGGTACCTTATCTCCAGACTCAGACTTCTATTACACAATCTAATCAGACATATCTTAACCGGAAATTTCAGAATTAAAAGCATCAACACAGTCAGATTCTTTAGCTTAATTCATTTATCTACTTTTATATTTCTAATGTGCATGAGTAAACCTAACCTCTGATACATTCTCTACGAGTTAACAATAGGGTAATTAAGAGATAACATGTAAGTAAAAACTAAACTCTCTCTAAAAAATAAAACATTTTGAATTTCGAGCACATCTGTTCAATTCATTCAAGATAAGATTCAATGCATTTTAACACACCCCACGAACGTGTGTGAACGGTCCAGTTTGTTGGACGCAACGCAAACATTTCTGGTGCAAGCCGCAAATGCTTGACGTTCCTCTATTATGTTTCAACAAACTCCGCTTTCAACGAACAAAATGAAAGGAATATTTTCATTGTTAGATATGGTATCTGAGAAGGTTTTATGTGATATGGACTCTTTGTTTTTAATCATTAATTTGGATTGTGTTCAACATTGAAAAGTGTAAAATAGATAGATTTGTAAGCTTACCACCATCTTTGAAAGTAAGCCAGTTGCAATTGTGGTAGTGTGACCGAGAATTACGTGGTGTGAAACGGTTTTTCTTGTCCCCAACCACAATACTGATAGAAAGAGTGGTGGAAGACCACTTGAACACTTATGGCGGTTTCCAAGAGCTTTGATTGTGCCTCGTTGAAATTATCCGTTTTCGCAATTTCTTTATTTTTAAACTGTTTCAAAATTAAAGATAGTTTAACTTGTATAGAATGTAATTCACTGTCATTATACAGAATAGGACACGGTTTGTTTTTTTTAATAATATCGTCGACTTAAATATGAAACTACTGAGCCATACCTGATGTTTTTTTATAAGACCAAATTACAGATATATTACGTTACATGATAAAAAAATCAATAAAAAATATAGATATATATATTTACAGACTTGAGATTCCCCTCCTTTTTAAATTGGTTGATAAGTGGGACAGAGTTCTAGGCTCTAAAGTTACTAAACAAAAGAAGATAAAAGTATAAGACAAGAAAAATAAATGTCAAAGTTATTAAAGCGAAATACTGTGAAGAAATGTTTGGTTTCATAACCGTGCCAGTTTTAATTTCTTCACAACCAAACGAACAATAACACTGTTTGGTCGATAAGCTACCATAGCGAGGCATTATTCAAATGGAAACGTGTGCAAACTGTGATTACTCAAAGTTTTAATAAATTATTTTGTTTAAATTTCTTATGAAATATCGATTTAAGCCCAATCACGACAAATCTATGTATATCTATACTAATATATAAAGCTGAAGAGTTTGTTTGTTTGAACGCGCTAATCTCAGGAACTAGTGGTTCAAATTGAAAAAATATTTTTGCGTTGAATAGACCATTCATCGACTAAGGTTTTAGGCCATAAACCATCACGCTGCGACTAATATGAGCAAATATACAATGGAAAATATGAAAAAAACAGGGCAGGTATAAATCATAACTTATATCTTCAAACCACGCAGACGAAGTCGCGAGGAACAGCTAGTTATTTATAAAACAATATTCAAAAGTCTTAAGAACGGTACCGCCTCTTCAGGGGACGTCATTAAATCAAAGTTTAATTTCGTGAGTGTTGCTACGTCCGCGCTTTTGACCAATTTGCTTATTTCCCTTTTGCCTCATTCTTTACACGAGAGTTACGTAGTAAAATACCCTCGTTTTCAAGATACCTATTTAAACATTCCAATCATATGAACTTAGTATTTTACCCCTGCAAACGCGAATTCTAAATCGCATTAAAACACATTTCAATAGCGAAGTATCAGAGCTGACCTTTATAATTGCAACCGCTCTCCCTGACTGCATAATTCAACCGAAACATAAAATGAATGTGTGGTAAATTGAGGCGAAAATTCTAATCACATTGTACCCGGAAACCTCAAAGTACTGTCAAAACTAACACCTGACGCTTTGACATCAGTTGTAAATCGTTTTCACACGGACGCTTGCATGAAACCCGAGGCAACGCCGGAGTGCGGTAAGCTGGTCAATGTAATGAACCCTTTTGACGGGACAAAATTAAATCGACAAAGCGCAGTGTCATGTAACTGTGGGACTGAGTACATACGGAACCCGTACGAATACAAGTGACGACACACAGACACACGAAAACACAATATGTGTAATACATGGTGCGTATAATTAATTCCATTCATTGATGTTTTGTGAATTTCATTTACACATACATAAACATGGTGGTACATTTAGGTTATAAAAGAAAGTAAATAGATAAATATAAGACCTATTTAACCAACACATATGTATTTATTACGGTTGGAAAGAACATTGTCTCTTAACTGTATTCCAAGTATTAAAAACATTATTTTGGATATCCCGGAATTTTGTGTAGGTACATCTTTCAGAAATGATTCGAGAATTTTTACTTATGTCATCATAAAATTTTAATTTTTTTAATAACCCATTTCAAGTTATTAATAGTAAACTGTGAGCTAAGTTGATTCATTAAAGCATAAAATAAAACGCTCCCAACTATGTTGTAATTTTTCATTATTTTCATCAGTTCGTTGATAGCTCCACTAACAAGCGTAGTGCTGGTCAAGGCTCAATTAGTCAAGTAAATAGTTATTAAGTAAATAAGCGATGAATGTCTGCAATGCAATCTTTAACAAAATGCTATAATGTCGTACTTATTTTTTTTCTAAAATATAATAGTTTCGAGCAAATAGTGCATCACAAAATTTTGGTGACCCGGATTCGGCTGTTGTTCAGTTTGTCTCGGGCGAATCTGCCCCTTATAAATATTCAAAATTAAAAGTAGTCGAAGTCGGGCGAATCGACTACTACAAACATTAAAAACAGCTTACAACAATACAAACAAAAAGAGAATCTAACTCTTTTTGAAATCGGTGTAAAATGCCGTTCAACGTAGTAATCGCGTGTTAGTTAATAATTATATAATTATTATAATTCACTTCAAACCTAATCTAGGGTTAAAATTTCACACAAGGCTGAACACCATTCTCCCGGTAATAATGGTTCCCTGTTTACAGCCTCCCGGCTCACACAATACTTATAATGACGTAATGATTGACCTAAATATTATCCCTAGAACCTTTTACTAAGAAGGATTTGCTCTATTGTAAATATATAATTATTTAGGTACTTTGAAAATCAAGGGACCGTTACCGAAACGGGTAAGCCCATCGTTTATTGAGCGATAGGGTTTTTATATACCTTTTTAGGTTTTTTTAATCTTTCGTTAAGCAAAGGCAGTGGTACGGGGCTTTTTACGTCTAAAAGCTGTATTTATCGAGATTTTTCTTATAAATAAAATATAAATTTCCTTAGCGATCCACAAAGAGGTTATAAATCAGGAGAAAAAAATCCTTTTTAGATATCATTAGGATCTATTGTAACTATAGCAGCTTTTCCACTGGTTTATACAATTTGAGTAGTCCTCAATCAACTGGGGTAAGATTAGCAGTGTTAGAAGTTCCATATGAGGGCACAGTATTCTGTCACAACCAAATATATGTCTAATTTAAGTACTAGTCAGTCAGAATCAGATCTGTTCATATTCATCAACAAGTGCGTTTAAATTACTCTAATACATTGAACCGAGAAGACAAAATCACGACACTTTTAAAAAGTAAAAAACAGAATAACATTCCGATTAACATTCTGAACGTTTCCTATTTTAATATTAAGTGACACCGTTCAAGCCTTTATAACAAACCCTAATTTAGTTTTTTTTTTCTTTACCAGGCAAACCACCGGACTTCTTGGCATTCGGCATCACCCTTTTCATGATGTTTGTATTGGTCGCTGGGGTGAAGAAATCATTGTTCTTCAACAACCTGCTGAACGCCATCAACCTCAGCGTCTGGGTCTTCATAATGACTGCCGGCTTATTCTACATAGATTTCACTAATTGGACTGAACACAAAGGATTTTTACCATACGGATGGAGTGGGGTAAGTTACCTTAACCGGTTTAATTTCTAGCCTTTAGCCGTACGCAAGTACCTGCAAATAGTTTATGAACACTATCTACCTGATTCAAAAGATTTTTTAATAAAAATGTACAACAATATCTTTGACCTTTACATCTGCCCCATTATTTCTGAAAACTTACTGAACAATACCGTAGATATCTTTGGCAATTTTTAACTTTCGTTGCTGTTATGGATATCTCAAAGGCGAACTTATATAAAATTAATATTATTCATTTTACGTAAAAATTACAACTGTTCCAGATAAACTAAAAAATAGAAAATATTCACAGCAATATTGGTTATTATAATAGGTAATGTACCTATTTAAGAAACGACTTGGAAATTTTGAAATAGGTATAACTTACAGGAACAAATAAAGATTTGAAACATTTACATTAATCTTCATTTTTATGTACTCAAAAACAAAAAAAACCCTACCCTTCAACAGCGTATCTCGGAGTTAATCATTTCACACTGATTAATTAACTCTGTCAAGTTAAAATTAAAAGCATTAATATACATACATGTCATATTGTTTAGAAACTGTCTTTAGGCTCAAGCCTCTGCGAAGGTAGGCATAAATTTGTGAAGACATAATTGGGTATAGAAAGCACTTTCATTACAATTACTCAGGTAAATAAGATATGGGATCCTGGAGGAAACATTGTCGTTATATTCCATACAAAGTTCTATTGTAAAATTTATAAATGAGTTATTTTTTTAGAATCTCTTCAATTTTATGTTTGAGAGAAATGAATATGAAACCTTTTTAAAAAGATATGACATATATTTAGGTGCTAAGCGAAGGAACATTAATCCTAAGTCACAGCTATAAATGATTTGACAAGATTCTTCATATACAAACTATATTTCGAAATACAAAAAGAAACTTATCCATAGTTTATTTCTATTTAAATTTTGCAAGAAATAGGACAGACGTGATTGCTTAATAGAAACAGAGTTACTAGACTAGATTTATCTTCCACACACTATATTTAAAGTCGGTCACTAGTAGCCTAAAATATTCCTACTCTAGTCTAAAACCAAACGAAGGTATAACGTATCACGTTCTGAGTTTAGGTCACCTCAATTCGCTAGACCGAACTGGATCTGAGTTTCATTCATTCCTATTTTCAATCATCTCCGCGGTGGTAAAAGCAGAGATTAATTTTACTTCTCTCCGAAGAGTGCTGAATGAAACAAATGCTGTCTATTTTAAACAGGGCTTTTGGAAAATCTATACTCTATACTAATATATAAAGCTGAAGAGTTTGTTTGTTAGAACGCGCTAATCTCAGGAACTACTGGTCCAAATTGAAAAATTATTTTTGTGTTGAATAGACCATTCATCGAGGAAGGCTTTAGGCTATAAACCATCACGATGCGACTAATAGTAGCGAAGATACAATGGAAAATAAAAAAAAAACAGGGCGGGTATAAATCATAACTTATATTTTCTACCCACGTGGACGAAGTCGCGGGCAACAGCTAGTAAATAATAATAACATATACAGGCTTCCTTACCTGCTTTGATGAAAGCCTTAGACTGTAGGGGAAGGTGGGGTAAGACGGGGACCTTAAGGTATTTCATAAATAAAACCCATCTTTTTTAATTGCACAACGTAGGAACTTTTATTAATTAAATAATCAGTCTTTCTTCTTTTAATAACAATCAGTCAAAACAAAAAAAAATAAGTTCTTCTCATAAAAATATAAACTTTTAAAAAATAACTGAATCACCCCATCTTACCCCACCTATAGGGTAAGATGGGGTATACCCCTGGGGTAAGATGGGGTATAGACTATTTAAGCGCCGTCATCTTCACAAACCGGGCAGATATGTTCAGCTTCGTCATCGCTGTCTTCCACTCCTGCACAGACACAATGCGCTCACTTGCCTCAAGTACGATAAGTGATACAAGTATGATAATCGGAATACAAGCCGCGACAGTATAGACATTCTGTATCTTCTTCTTCTGTGCCTTTTCGCTTTTTCGGTTTTTCAAGTTCTCTTTATTGTTATTTTTGTCATTTACTTTTTGTTTGTTACATGTGGTTTTAGTTTCTACCTATTTTAGTTTTCCTCTCATTCTTTTTTATATAGAAAAGCAGTAATAATAGCTGCTTTTCCCCTTCTTCGAACTTGTCTTGGTCTTTTTTCGGCGAATCGCGAATGAGGCATTAACTTTTTCGGGCTAACCAGATGGAATGCATCATTATCTATATAATCATTTACTGTTGCCTGCTTGAGACATGAGGTTGAAGCAGTTGGTGGAGGTGGAGAGTTTGCTAAATGATTTACGGCGGTGTAGCCATTTAAGCATCAGGAAATGACAACATTACTGTTTTTGGAACTGTACTATAAAAAAATAGTTAATGTTGAATGCAATCTCAATACAAACTGAATAACAACTCAGCGGATAAGATCGGGTACCTACCCCGTCTTGCCCCACATAAGTGTCCCATCTTTCCCAAACTGGACTTAAAAGTTGTATTGAATTTTTAGAGGTTATAAATCAAAAGAAACCGGCATGAATTAATGAGTTTACAATAGTAAAATAAATACAAATTAACAAAAAAAATATGTCACACATTATGTTTATCATACATTATAACAGTCATGCACTTTATATGCTTCAATAATTAGATAAAACCACTTCAAATTTTAAAAATGTACTTACCATGAAGAATCGTGCGCTCCTTCGAACAAACTTTTTGCGACTCTAACAAGTACTGATAAATACGACTAGATGGCGTCAAAATAACTTTTCAATTAATACTGTATTATATATTTTTGGAGGGTCCCCATCTTACCTCGCTACCCCGTCTTACCCCACCTTCCCATACACTATTAAATATAAATCTTATTATATTCGTTCTAAAGTTAGAAACCTATTCATTCGAATAGTATCTTCCCAAAAATAAAATGTAGGTGCATTGTTTTTCGCGGTAATAATTTTTGATACATAAAGACAATAAAAACAAAGCTCTTATCCATAGTACATTGAAGTTATTATCCAATACCACAAGAAATGCACAACACGACTTAAAAATAAACGTGAAAAATAGAAACAGGAGCAAAATCGAATTAACTCTTAAGCTGTCATTTAGCCGTCCTTTAAGAGAGGATACGGGAATGGAATAAAACTAGTCTGAAACTTAATACAGTATTATTGCGTTAGTTGAAACTCGGTGTAAAGCATATTAAATCTTTCCTTGAAAATATGCAACGGGTTATATTAAAACGAATATTATATTTTATGAATAGTCTGATGTGAAGTGACAAAATGAATAGCGTTTCGAAATTCTGAATATTTCTCGTAACAAAGGCTTTTTGCGACGTTTATTAGTTGGAAGGGATTATTAACTAGGGACTATAAATAACATGTAATAATGTGTGATATGACATGAAAATACGAATTTCTTTTAGTTGACTATAAGCTGCGTTGTTGTTCGTTTCGTATTTGTAGCGGAACTCAAAATAAATTGAAGTAACATTGTGTAATTAGCCTAACATCTGTGAAGATTATTAAATTTAGTTTTTCTCTGCAAGAAAAACTAAATTTAATAATATTATTTATTAGATATTATATAGTAAATAATATTTATAAAATATTATTTACTACCTAAACTGTACACAGTTTTAGGTAGTAAATAATATTTTGAAAAGCAATATTAAGGCAACATAAATTCCTAAAGGAAGAATCTGAGTGGTTCCTTGTAATATCTTTGCTGTTTTTGTTCATACACACATATCTATTCCATAAAGAATTTGTCAACGCTGTGACCCTTTTGCATAACAATTCCAATTTAGATAACAGCCACAATGTCCTCTTCCCATTAATGCGTAGGATAAAAAGTGAAATTTATTTCTCTCTGACCTCAGTTATAAGTTAATTAATTCAATTTCAACTATTTTTAGGTAACTGAGTTGACCTTTAACCAACGCTAGCCATAAACTACAACTAACAAAGTTAATCTTAAGCAAGTAGAATTATTTCGTGAACAACTGTTTTCATTTGTTTCCTTGTTATCCAGGTGTTCAGTGGAGCGGCGACCTGCTTCTACGCCTTCATTGGGTTTGACATCATCGCGACCACAGGCGAGGAGGCGAACAACCCAAAGCGATCCATCCCATTGGCCATCGTCAACAGCCTCGGCATCATTCTCATTGCTTACGTGTCAACCTCCATGGTCCTGACTCTTGTGGGTAAGTACATTCAATAAAGGTTCTTTGAAGGAGTCTATAACAATGTAGTGTAAGAATGGTGCATCAGGTAAGTATGGTTCATGGGTAGAGTTTAATTTACCAAGAGATACATGTCACTAATAGTTGATGAATTTGAAAAGAAATAAAAAATGTCATATCATTTATGATGTAGCTCTGATGAGCACATGTACCTTCTCTTATGGGATAGGCATGAACAACGCTAGTTTCACTAAGTTCAGATTCAAATAGTTTAAATTAGTTTCTGCTCTATTTTTTGGGTAACGCCTTAAAACAACGTAGAAGAAAGAAAATGAGAAAAAATCTTACACTGATGTCTAGGTGACTTCTAGTAAATCCTCATTCGTGATAAGAGGTTTCAGCCTTGCATTAGGTCGGGTGGATATTTTAGGATTATTACATCCACGCATCTAGCCCGAACTACCTTTTTCAGCTCATCCATTTGCCGAAATTTATTCTGTGTGTGGACCTTTGTCTATTCGACTGTACGGGTCTAAACTTTTAGGATTTATTTTTTATACTTTGACCAGCATTCTGAAGTCCGGACCATGTTATCACATAACACACAACGAGCACATACCCTTTATTTTACGTAAACGGACTTTTTCATTCTGTAGATTTTAATCCCCTTGATGGTGGACTGTTTATCCTAAAAAAACGTAAAAAGAAAGCATGGGGTTCGGTATCCAATTCCCCGTAGTGCCAAACATGTATTTTAGTTTAACGATACCCTATATCAACGGGTTTTTGTGAAACTAATACCTTTCATTCATGAAAATAACTAGATTTTTTCTCGTGGTTAGTGCATGTTTATTCTTTTTTCTCCTTTCGAATTTTAATTACAATCACCAACCTAATCTATGAATGAAATAATGGGATTGCTATTTATGATAGAGACATGGATGATAAATTTAGAAAAGGTTTTAACAAAAATTGAAATTGAATGCACAAGATATATTTACATATTGTGATTTTAGTGAAACAATAGAATATCTACTAACATTCTACCTCAAATGGAAACTAAAAATGATTTTAAAGACAAACAGAACAGTTCTTGAAGGAAGAAACTGTAAAGCGGTCTAAAGTATTGACGGCATGGATTCCCTTGTGATAGCATTCAAGTAGCGCTTACCGTATTTGTAGAACAACTTAGTTTCCTCGAACAGTCTACGAATCGGAATTGAATAAAATTGCAAACGATTTATGTAACATGCATTCGTTATTTTTTTATATTTGAAATACGACTATCAGAAAACTACATGATATGTAACTTTAAAAATGTTGACAATTAGAAAATATTGGTGATTTCAACTTACTCGTAATATTATGATTTTTTCATCACGACGCTCAATTTGCCGACTGAATAACTCAGTCTTTAAAACTCAATTTTCGAACGAATACATTTTGTAGCTATTGTGATACTGGATTCAAAATTATGACGTCATTCTATTTGACCTGAGTGCAGTTATGCTAGGCTAACAGGTCATGTTACTAATTGTGCTGCCTAATCCAAGTTACCTTAATGGGGTTGTCTGTAGTAACCAATAAATACAAAGAGGGTTAGGTCACAATGTCTTAGTTACAATAAATATTGATGATATGTTTCATCTTGAAATTTGAATTCAGAAGGATTTGCATCTTGTTACGACTAGTAGAAATGAGTTCTTTTTTAAGTTATTTATGGTATGCGCGTTTATATGAATCGCCTGACTAGTTTCGGACCTTACTGGAGTACATAACCATGAGCTGATGCTTGATGAACTGATGTTGTTTTGGTTGTGCTCCAAAGGCTATATTTCTCTAAGCGAACTTTGGTACGGGATTGACATCCGACATCCATCTTCTGAAGCAAGATTGTTCGCGTCTAAGCAGAAAATGCTTGAAGAATTCCATTTCGTTTAAACAAAAAAACTAAAAAACGCTTCTAGAAAAGGTAGCAGGGTTCGATGTGATAAATTGACTTAAATAAATGAAACCTAACAGACCTAACGAGTCATTATAAATTCCGTACCTTTAGTGAGGTACTAAAAATTCTATGCAATTTAAAACGAGCGTCTATGAGATTCTTGAAAGAAATCGATGAAAAATGCACGTAATGTTCGATCGGCATTCGTGTCCTGGTATTCCTGGAGTGCCTGAACGATTAACAAAGGTACTCCATTATTGCACTAATGGATTACTGCAAGAACACAGTACCGTTACGTGAACATTTCACATGTTTCACTGTTCATTTTTAAGTGGCAATGTCCTGCATTTTTAACTGGCAGTGCGAACTGTGAGGTGTCGCATTTCTTTCTCTTTTATTCTCATGATTCCATAGCCAAAGGGTTAAATGGGATTCTTTTCCTAAGCTCTGTCCACTCGCTGTCTTCCATTAAGAGAAATAGACACTTTTAAATGAAGTAATTCGTTTTTCAGTACAAGAAATATCCCGGAGGCTCGAACACAGTATAAAAGATTTCATGCCAGTTTGCTACTTGGCTATTTATTTTGTTCTCAGTATAAATGAAATATACGCAAAAAAATACGGAATAACCTACGATCAAAACTGTGAAGCAGATTTGTTTATAGAATTAATAGCCATAAACATTTTCATATATATACCTAAAATAGTTTGTAGCGATTAGACGATGGCTAGTTTAATGTAACTATACTGAATATAACGCTAAGTCCGTATACTCAAACGGATACATCAGGCATAACCGATGTTCGATAGCATAAGCCATAAGGCATAATAAAGACCCGTTCACCCACAAAATGCTCACCCCAGTATTATGAAAAGGTTAAGCTCGTAATATTAGTACAGTTATATAATCGGATCCCGTGTTATACGGCTGGCATACAAATTTGTATTTCGACGGATGACGTTACTTTTCACCATGATATAGAGGTAAAACTGCCCAAAGATTGATTAAAAAATGCTTAGCTACTTAATTGGTTATTATTGACTAAAGAGCATCCTATTAAAAATATTGTACCACTTTATAAAAAAAAACTAAATAACATAAAAGATTTCAAGTAAAAACGAAAATTGAATAAAAAAAGTCACTCCGTAACCTCTAAAAATATTCCCCTCAACAAACATTGTTGACTAAGTTTCTCAAATAAAACATTTGGGCTTGAAACGAAAAACAGAAATATTAACACGAAACGAATTCCGTTTTCATATTCACATTCGTAAAACATTTTTAGTTCACAGCTCTGCTTCACACGTTGAATCGCTCTGCAGTTAACGACTAAACTTGGTTATTTCGACCTAATTCCACTTAATTTTTTATTTAATTTTTGCCTCTTTTCAACGTAATCCTCTTTGCCTTTTTATTTGAAAGAAAAAAGACATTAAGCTTGATGAAAAATGCACTATTGTATTATGTTCTTTCCTCATTTAGAAGTAAAATACTGATGAAAGATAAACATATATTTTGGTTTGTGATAAAGTTAAATTTAAGTATAGATAAAAAAAAATTACGAACATGGGAATGATTTTTGAATGCGGCTTGCCATGCTAAAATGAATAACGCAAATTGGTGTTAAATAACAAGAAAATTAGAAATATGTTTTGGCTTCATTGTAGGTACTCTCATATCTATAGAGAATGCATATGAAAAAAAAATTGGGTCTTACAGAATTGCTTTGTTGAAGCAGCAATTTCATTTTTTTAATATATCCCTTGCAAGCCATCCTAGATTGAAACAAACTAACAAACATACTATACAAACATGTAGAAACAAAAGGATATCAACAATATCAAAACAACGCCAAGTGCACATTGTATTTCCACAAAGAAAACAAAAAGTTTTTCAATTCGCACAGTATTTAATTTGTTTAAACTGTGAACGTTGGTAGCTGGCACAAAAGAACAAAATTAGTATTCCATCTATAAAAGAGCATCGACCGAGGAAAGTTGTTGCGTCTGACACTTCAGATATTAAATTGAATTATAATTCTAGTAGCTAGGAGTCCCGAGGGAAGCCGGCTGCGGAAACGAGTATCGTTATAACAATGTTCATGCACTGATCGATACACTTTGTAGTACAGAACTGGGGTGTCTGAGGTAACTTATACGACTGAATGTTATTTCAAAATCCAGCCGAGTGATAATTGGACATGTAGCCAGGGTTTATAGAAAACAGTTCATAAATATTCCCTAATTTTTATTTTCGTTTATGTTTGATAACGTTGCTTCGTACCAAAATTCAAGATTTGAAGTTCACAGAAATGTTTTGCAGGTTTTGATACTCTTTCGAGTGTTTTAGCAGAGAGTAGACCTAAGTATTGAATATAAATTTCAAATTTATACCTCCACGCGTTTCTTAGAAAATGGTCCTTGACAGATAGACGGAAAGTCTCACAACAAAGTGATCCTGTAAAAAATCTGTTTTTTTTCTTTCTATAAAAGAAACAAAGAATTCTCGTTCGTGAATAATCGGTACTGTTGCAATATTCAATTTTTAAATTCGATACAAAATCAGAAATTTTTTAAAGCCATTAGTGAAATTTTATGCATCAAAGAGATTATGTAACTAGCATGGCTTTTAAAGGATTAATAAAGCAGAGAGTGATAATGGAACACGGTAAGTATTATGGCTGATGCACAACTTTTATTTACGTTAATTAAAATATGTAAAAACTTTACTGCAGTCACAAAGAAGGAAAGGTGTGATTAAAAAAATGTTACTTAAATATAGGAAGGAAGAGAAATCGTGCTGAATTAATACTTTTGGTCAGCTTTCCACCTCTTTTTGTTTTCGTGCCAACAGGGTAGGACTTCAAATTTAATTCGCCCAGATTTTATGATCACTAATTGTATCTCTATTAGATTCCACATTTAACTGCTATTATTAATGATATCAAACATAGAAAATCAATGCGTCCTTTTTGGGAATGAACTAACATATGAATGGTTTTATCAATTTATATTTACTTAGATGAATCGTGGAACCTAATTCTAATTCCTAAACAGCTAGGTGTAGAAAAATAGAAAAGAAATACTATCTTATAATAACTCATTGGCTATATTTGAAAGACGCATACCTACTAAGTTTTAATCATCTAATTTAGAACACTATTGCTTTAGAAACTACTTTTCCTTCAAATTACCAAAAAGTTTCTATACCCGACTATAATGGATAAGAGACCCGCATAATCTACGTCTATAGCCACAATAGTTTAGCAGTAACTTGATAATGTCTGTCAATCAACTGTTTATCCCTCTATTCAACTGACGCAAGAATTAAGAACGAAGAAGAAATACCATACAAAGTGTCGTACTTCTTAACTTGAATAACTTTTACGTTTG
Organism: Trichoplusia ni; assembly: GCF_003590095.1. Lineage (NCBI taxonomy): Eukaryota > Metazoa > Arthropoda > Insecta > Lepidoptera > Noctuidae > Trichoplusia > Trichoplusia ni. The sequence continues at coordinate 13,943,465 of NC_039484.1, forward strand.
ATGACAAAATGCTCTTTAAACCGAAAACTAAACGTTCATAGTAAACGCAGTAGAGTTAACGATTTTTTAGGAACATAATCTCTTTTTAATAAATTTTGTGCAGGTACGCCTTTTCTTCTTATTTTTTGTAATGTAAATTTTAACTTCCTTATAAGGTACAGACATTGTCAAAATCAGCTACAATATTTTATGTATTTTTTTCCTTAAAATTGACAAACCATTCAGTTTTCCATTTCTAAGTAATCCTTCACTAATTTCCCCTTTTTAACTTAGTTTTATAAAACACTTCTCATACCAAATAATAAGACGTACATTTACCATAAAGATTGCTATTCGAATACCAATAAAAGCAAGAAAGGCATTTTATTACAGTAACTACCGAGAAATTGATTTGATTTGCGTTGAGATACGAACATCGGCAACACATTGCAGTCGGAAGCAGTGAAGCAAATTATTTGGTCGCGTACAACAATTTACAGTGGGAAATTGCAAAGCAATATATTTTACCCATCTTTGAAATTTAAAAAGACAAATTCATTTGAAGATGCGGTTTTTTGCCGACGTGTCTGAAGTTGCTTTTAGCATTTTTTTACAGTGTTTTCTAGAAATAAGCACCGTTTGAGCATTAATCACAATAATCACCACGTAAGCTTATTTCGGGTTGGCGATTTGACATTCGAATATTTGGAAATAAGGTTCATTCATGATATCTTCTTCACGTTTGTCATTGGACTTGGAATATTTAGAAATATAATAACACTTATATTCTATAAATAAATTTTGAAAGTCTTTAGGAAATTAATTTAAGAAATTATTACTTTCCTGTCTTGGAGATCGAACCTACACTCTAGTTATATTTCGATAATAATACTCCAAACAAAATTGCCACTTCATCATCACTGTTCTACAACCGGACAAAGTTGTAAAACTCTTACACCGACATTGGGATTTAAAAATACATTTATATTTTCTTCAGAAATCGAAATGCAAAAGTAAGAAACTCAATTCAAAAGTTAATCAATCAAGCGGCAACCGTATTCCAGACGATTTCATGTTGTATACATCAAAGGTAATTCATTCCATTTAGCGATTTTCTTCGATAAGTAAAAACTAGTGTTCAAGGTTTTGTAAAAAAAAAGTAGAGTTCTTTCCTCAGGAATATTTTTTCGAATTCAGTTGGACTGGTACACGGAATCACGGGGAATAGTTCCACAAAGCTTTCTCTCGTTTCTGAAAAAAATATCAATGTGAAATAAGCAGTTTTCGAGAAACTCAGACTTATGTACCTAATATTGTATTAGTAAACAATATTTTAACTAAGGAGAGCGTCATCTTTGAGGTTACAATTCTTGACCAAATATTTCCACCTGTAAGTAATTTTTATTATTTTTAACGTTATAGACATTTCTATTATTTTAATTCAATATGAAGGTGTAATAGAAGTCCCTAGCCAGAACTAATATAAAAATCGTTTTACAAGAACACATTTCGCAATGAACTAAAAAAAAAAATTAGAACCAAAAGTATCTGAAACAAATTAAGATCCGAAATTTATCTCAGATCTGTAACCGAAACTCAAGAAGTAATATTATGCATTAATTTTCTAGAGAATTTTATCCCTTGCTCACCACATGAGTAAGATTTCTATATACAAATAGATACATGGTACCACAACGGGCGGTCTTTTCGCTAAGAGCAGGCCTATGTTGCAGCTAATTTTTGTTTGTCATTCACACCAGCATATAAATGATATTCACAATAGCGTTAACGTCAAAAGATGCTGACAAATGGAAATCTAACAAAAAAACATCACGTATTCTCTATTTAAACATTTCCACAAAATACTATGAAATGACCAATAATTTAAAATACATTTTCAGTAAAGTAAGCAGATTCACAATCGGCTTTCGAATATGGCAATATTGGCAATGTTGATTAAAGTAAAGTAACTTTAAATAACAAGCGATGCGTGAATTTTCCATTCTGTCTTTCAATTTTATTGTAAGTTTTCTCTCAAAGGAAATATAAAACATTTTAAAGTGTAATCTTTTTATTGTATCTTGTTATGAACTGAACACAAATGTTCAAAAAAATTACACTTGATAAGTATTCGAGAATTATACTTGACCCAAATGAGAATATATGTGTTGTTTCTAAATATTCTAGGCGACAACAGGTGCAAGATTTCACATTATTAGGTGTGGCAATATGGGTACAATAATATTGGTCTCGAAATACACAGGCGTAATATTGGTCGCTCATGCAAGTTCAGCCCTATCATAAGTTTACATTTCGTACCTTTCATTTCACTTCATTCGAAATATTCACTTCATTTTCCAAATGTGTGAAAATCAAAACCTTAAGATAGACAGTAGAGACAGTATATTAATTTTAATTAATTCATTCATTTTCATTTTTCTAGATTTATATAATTCACTTGTCTTGAGTGCAGGGGATTTGAACACACGTATTCGTGATATCAACTTCGCTTTCGATCAACGTCCGTTAGGACAACTCCTTGTATTTTCCCAACGCGATTCCCTTCAGAAACTAGAATAATAAGAAACTTACTCAGAGATTATTATTTTTTGTTCAGGTAGGTCTTAAATTAAATATCTCATTTTTAATTTCGTATATTGTAAAATGAAACACAGAATATTCTGCCGAAATAAAATGACTAAGCGAAACACAGGACATATTGAATCAAAATCCATATTTAATGCATCAAAGAGCCTGTGTAACCAAATGCATTGCTTTTAACGGATTAAGTCCGTAGTGCAAAGCTAATGGAACTCAATGGTATTATAACTGGTACAGTAATTATTACACCATATTCCATGTAAGTATTGTTGGGTGAATTTTGAATAATCACTCTATAAGTAATATTGCCCATTTGGATCCATCAAGCGTCGAATTGGCGTTTTCAGTAAAATGTATTTAGTTACCAAACATTGTAAATGTTTTGCTAGATATCAAGGTGGTGGTGGTAGAATTATGTCTTAATTTAATTCATTCAAATATACTCTAACGTGCTCAAGTCATGTTATTCATAATCGGAGAAAAGAAACTATGTGAAGAAACCTGGATTCAAAATCTCAAAATCTGGATCCCGCAGTTGGCAAACTTGGTGATAAATGCTATACTTCTCATCTCCATAAGGAGTCGCTCTTTGCCTGACAATAGGCCAATGTATAAGCTGTCAATTTCATTCCCACAGGTTTCACAAAATTTAATATTTCCATTTCAAAATTTTGTTCGTTTCGATTGATAAGTAGGTATATAAACAGGGGAAATGTTGTTATTCGTTTAGAATGTCGAAACGTGGTTTGCGATCATTCTCAGTAATGTTGGTGCGATGCATCCCTCGGTGGTGTACGTGCGATCTCTACTTTATTCAAACACGTTCAAACCATGCGCAAACCACTCGCCACATCGCGTATGTAATACACCGCACTCTGAATACCTATCTCTCGATAGAAACTGTCTTTGCCGTTAAATCCTAGTGGGATACAGATATCAGAATTTCGGAATGGGTTTGGTAAAGGTCGGTTTGTGTGTATTACGGATGATAGCAGACTATAGTTAGAGTACAAAGTGTCTGACAACAATGTTGTCGTTAGCGAACAATTATCGGAAATGTGGAGCATAAACGTAGATAAACGTGGTTCCGGTTTATGAGCGCATGGAACTATTGGGAGACGAATCGGAATCGGAATCCTTCGTGAACGAAAAAGGAGTTTTACTCTCTTGCGGCATCGCAAGCTTCAAAGACCGTAATAATTTTGGATAGGTATTTTTCCTCTGTTCCGTCTCAGTAAATTTATTGCGCTTGCCGGAACTTAGTAAGTTTAAATTTTGCTAACGTTAAACTCTACGTCACAAACCCCCCTCTTTAAGCAGTTTATCGCTACCAATTACTTGTTCAAATAAAGGTAAAAATCATCAAGTGATTTTTTTACAATTTGTCAGATGCACTAAATTGGTTTTTAACGAGTTTTTAGTCGAGGAAATCAAGCTGCAACCGATAGCAATACTCAGACGATACCTTAAACTTGTTCTATTTAAGTTGTCTGCTAGAGTAAACTCGATACTGTTGACAGCGGGTCGCTAGTTCAAGTGGAGTGGGGGCTTGTATGCCTTCGTGGAGTATACTCCTAGTTAACCCGCAATTACTCGAACGAAATAAACATCTTCGGTGAACGAGGGCTACGAGTATAATTCGTCGAACACGGATTGCTTGGGTGAAGCTTGTTAGACGTTGTACCCATTAAACGTTGATAGCTTGGCGTATATTTAACAAAAATCGTGTCTTATTTCAGAAATAGTAATCTAGATGAAATAGTAGAAAAAAATATGGTAGGTTTTTAGTAAGGGAGATATAAACGTTCAAGTTGCAAAGATACTTTTGATTGCTCTCTTGAAAAAAATGTCAGATGTTTTAATTCACAGTATCGCGTTGTGTTTTAATAAATACAAGAGCAAATGCTGTTCCCGTATTTTCAGCACACCTGGTGCAGTTCGAACAAATACCGCAAATGAAAAGTAAATTTTTATGCGCGTAGTATTAATAACTTGAGCAAACGTCGTTCTTTTCTCGCCCGCTGAGTCTAGCACATTTATTCAAAGTGCAATTCATAGCTCGATTTTGAAACCAAACTTTATAATAAAATGTGAGAAGTATTTTTAAATTTTTCCCCTACATGGTTCAAATGCTATATATTCTTGTCAAACGTTGTTCGTAAGTGTCGTTTTGTTAAAGAGCATTGCAAATGCTGTGTCTGTTCTTTGGGTGAAGTGAGCCTGTTTAGTTTGTTGGAGTCCAGCACATTTCTCTGTCGCTCCGAAATCAAAGAGAGAGAGAATTTCCATCAGTTGAGCCTGAATAGAGACAAAGTGACCTTTTGACAAAAACAAATGAAGCCGGTTGGTTGAAAAATGAGCGAGACTGATGTATCAGCATTTATGAAAAAATATTGTCATACATTTTTTCCGATCCCCATCAACATTAATGTTTATAAAGTTCTCACATGTTTACAAGAGATCTTCTCGTAAATTTATTGAATATTTTGCTTTATAGGAAGTTAGTAAGGTAAATAATTACGATGTGTGTATAAAACATATTTAAATGACGTCAGTATCTTGTTTGATGTCAAATATGTATAAAATATAGTCCAACATAGGATACAAGTATTTGAACAACATTTTTTTACTTTTTATAGCGCTTTTTGCCTCTTTTTGTCACCGTCCGAGCGATAGGAAACTTTTACGCGATAGCGAACAAAACAAAAAGAAATAACGACAAGCGACTTTTAAACGACTTTTTCTTTTCATTGGATATTGTTAAACGATTCTCTTTTACAGTTTCAAATGAAAAAATATGTAATCGTTCTGATATGTGTCGTTTTAAAAAATATGTTTATTTGACTCATTCTGGATGTAACGAATGAAAATATAGGTAGATACGAAAAACTAAAATTGTCCTTTTCTTTAGCAGAAGCATATTCAAACTTTGGACCACAAAAGTGAAATTTCTTATATATCCAAAATGTGCACAAAAAGAACAATGTTTTCAATCAAAATCAAAGTAATTCTTTGTATTCGACAGAACACAATACACTACCAGTTTTAATTAAAAAATATACAAATTTATTACAACTTATATTTTGTTCCATTTGTAAAGAACTGCACAATACAGTATACAATTACATATCCTGCATGTGTAAATGTCAAAATGAATATCATCTCGACTTTATTTCATTTTCATTTTTGAATTCCGATTGACGTAGTTGGCATTGCCAGTCAATACAATATGAAAATACAATATTCACATTCGAATTCCGAACTGTTATTTGGCAGCAATGTGACATACGTTGAACGGCAGATGAGCTTAATTAAAATTCTGAGCGTCGAAAGAGGAAATATCTTCAAATAAAAAAGGTTTCAACTCAGCTTTGGCTGTGTAATTAAAAACCATATAACGAATTCGTTTTATGATATTTGTGGCTTTTTTGGTGTTTGTTCGCACTTATTCAGATTTTACCGTGGTTTGATTTCTGATTTTTAGTTTTAGATCTGTTTTTTACTATTACAAGGACTCCATTGCCCGGCCCTTGTGTCGCCAAGATAAAAATAATGTAATTTATACATCTATCTATAAAGTAAAATACTGAATTGAAAGAAATGATACTATCTGCAATCATTCTCAATAAATGAGTCACATGTGTAGCGACGAGTGGGATAGATTTAAATGCGTACCGCAAAGCAAGACTTTATTGAAATTGAAGAGTTACATTTTGCTGTTAAAATAATGACAGATATATCGGAAGGAACTAGAAAGAAATACTATGAATTTTACTGGAAATTGAAAAAATACTTCATAAAATTTTACGGCCAAGAGTAGTGAATTTTTTTTCATAAAGCAGAATATTTTTTAAGTCTAAGGTATCTTAGATTTCATTCTGGGAAAGCGTTCCGCAAAGATAGGGGATGGTAACGTAAGAGTAAATATTTTATTCATATTGAACTTTATAGAGACGAAAGGTATCGTTTGTTGAGGAGCCTCTCTATTTAGAAAAAGACGAAACATTTTTTTGTGGAATAAAGATTTTTAACTCTAGAATCACTCTTTCTCGACTTTTTGTTTCAGCACAAAATGCAGAAAAGTAAAACTTTTTTAATGATTTATACTTTAACAAAGCCTGAAACCAGAACCCTAAAGATTGCTATAATCCAAAATTCCCACTGAGTTTAAATTCTAAGAAAACATCGAAGAAATCTTAAAGTTATTTGTTTTATTAAATTATTCTGGAGTCATTAATATTAAACCACAGCCAAAACTTTATGCCAAAATATTTCCTTCAAAATGTTTGTAACTAAAATAAATGTTGTGTAAACTTTTTGCGTTATTCGATTGTTTTAAGAGAGAAAATTCAAATCAAGATTATTCAAGAGTCGGATAGAAACTCATTGGAAAGAAAGAAGATAGAGTCGCGTTTGACATGAAGGCACTTCCTAGTCTTATCAGCAGCAGGATGACAGAATCTTTTTAAAAGATAATCCCTTTGATTAAAGTGCAAAGTCGCTTCATGTTATCAAAGAAACTTGCCTTCCCCAAGGCGACCTAAGACATCTTTGATACCACTTTAGTCTAAAAGTATTTTATGAAAACTGGAAAAATAGCTATCGCGATCGTACTGAGCTAGTAAGCTGAGCTCAACTTTTTATTCACCATTGAATGTTGCATTTCACTTAGATACCTTTAAAATGTATTTTACATAACCTTAAGCTTACCATTGATTCAGAGAAAGCTTAATCAGTCACGGAACATAGGCAAGTCGGTGAAAGTGGCTTTCGTGGTTTTCGTTTGAGCTGAAATATTGCACGCATGTGTATTTATTGAAGAAATTAGAGGCATATCTACGATTGAGGCTGGAAGTTAGTTATAGCATCCTTTTTAAAAAGAAAATCAGTCATCTGAATAGAATGGTCGTCATGTCACTTAGGGCAAGTTCTAAGGCAATGTAGAAGCACTTCCTCCTACTTTTATATATTCCTTGTGGCTAATATTAATCTTAAAGCGCTTTATTACTTCTCCTAAAATTGAAAATCATGCTTGTCAGGGATCTAATAAATTACGGCCAATAAAATAATGAATAAATTGTTAATCTTCTCATCATCTCTGGGGCATGCGAAGCCTGTTAACATTTTCCTTTCCATTAATCAAATAATTCTGTCTTAGAATTAAATAATTTGAAGCTATAGATAGTGTGTAGTTCAAAAGTAGCCTTTGAATATTTTTTTCTATTTTGTATTGCCTCAGCGATTGTTTATTTACGTGTAAATAAAAGATCGATCTTTGTTAGTTTTTATAAAGAACTTTTTCCAGGGAGTGACAGAAACAAAGACGTTGAAAATTATTCAGGGCATCTAAACGTCAATGAAGTTCTGCTTATTTAGTAAATAAACAAAACCATAACATTACTTATAAATTAATGTAACATTTTCAAGCCAGAAAGAGATATTCAAACTATAAGTTTCATAAAAAAAAAATCAGCAATCATTACTTCAATCCGTACCAATTCACACAACTTACTTTCCTAAAAACAAGTACATTCTAAAAAGCATCTTGTACAGACTGTCCTAACTTTCAAATTTGTTTGTCAACAGTTCCTTACGATGAGGTGGACACCGACTCAGCCCTCGTGCAGATGTTCGCGCATGTGAACGCGCCGACTTGCAAGTACATCGTGGCTATCGGGGCTCTCGCCGGGCTGACTGTCTCTATGTTTGGATCCATGTTCCCGATGCCGCGGGTCGTGTACGCTATGGCCCTCGATGGACTTATCTTCAGGTAAGTGGGTTTATTATGAAGCTTTCACAGAGAGGGGTGTTATAAGTTTGACGTGTCTCGTCTGACGTTTGACTGTCTGTCTGTGGTATCATAGCTCCGGAACAGACTAAGCGATTTAAATTTAGTTTGTTTTGTATTAAAGTCGAATTCTTAGACAAGTTTGATAGAAAGCGGTTGAGCCATAAAAACCTTGTAGTAGAACTAGGTAGGCAGTTGATCAAGAGCACAGATCCGAAAAACCGGATTTTCTTTTTCGTGGTCGGGAGTTTTGTTGTGAACGATCTCAGATTTTAAATGACAGTTTTACTGGACAGCCAATTTACCACGTACTCGCCATATGGTAAAGCAGTTTGTATAGAAGTAGAGGTCCTGGACAGTTAGTTTGTTGCTACTGATTTATAAGAAGTAATGAAATGGGTCGTATCGGTTAACTTAACAGATGAACAAATCAACATAACCGGTAAGAAATAAACGCTGACAAGACTTCAGAAAGAGCTTAAATAAAAAAAAAAACAATTTTGCTCATGAGCCCTTATCGATAAAAGGCTTCTATAATCGCAATTTCTCGTTGAATAACAACTAACTCCGATCGCGCAGATACTGCCAATAGAGTGACAAATTACAGCTCTCTGCAGCGGTATATTCCAACGTCGATGCGATTCTAAAGCAATCGTCTCAATAACGAACGCACAGGTGTTGCTTCGTCGGGCAAAAATCTTTAGATCCTCATATTTTCTGTACCAATGCTTTTAACTCGAGTATTCCTTTGCATCTTGCATCGGAGTTTGTATTCGAATAGTTTTAAATAAACTTGGCGATACTGGAGTTGGGTTAAAATGTAAGCTTTTGTTAGATTTTCCTTTATAATACATACTTAATATTATAAAGCTGACTCAGCTTGGGTTTATTTGTTTTTTTAAACGTGCTTATCTCGGGAGCTCCGGGCTCGGTTAGAAACAAAGATTTTAGTGCTAGATAGCCCATTTATCGAGCGTAGTATAGGATAAATAGTAATATGAAAAACATTATATTGACTCAATAGTACTTTTCCTCTTTATTTGACTACATAAACTAAGTCCATATATCCAATCCGAATCTTTTTGTGCTTTGCCTTTTTTCCAAGTTACGTTGACAGCCTACAGGTTTCTGTTCTAAAGCAACGCTTACGGTCCCACTCCATAGTCATACATTTTTAATGTAAAAGAGTCATCATCATCATCTCAGCCTATAGCCGTCCACTGCTGGACATAAGCCTCCCCATACGTTTTCCAGCGCGATCGGAGAAAGGAGTGGAGAAAAAAGAGTATCCCACATCAATTTTTAGGTACTTAGAAATTTTAATGACTAGACAGTTATTACCTTTTTTTAAAAGTCACACGATTCGAACATTTCAGCTCTTTGTTACTTCACAAAAGTAACTTTTATATTAAACGTTGTCAAGTAACAACAACATAAAATGTACAGCGAACACTTCAAATGATCTCTCATTCTATTGATCTGAAAGATACTTCAAACGTAAACGAACCTTGGGACGACTTCGTAATTCAATTGTTTTCTCCGTAGCCTTATTAAATACAAAATTACTGTAAAAGATTGCAAAGAGTTGCTTCGAAATCTATATAAGGTAAATCAAACGACGTATTTTTGTAGGAGAGGCTTATTACTGTTAAAACTCTCGTGAAGTGATTTCTTTATACAGTTGACTGAATTGTAATTATCGGTCGCCAGACTAGTTTCGGTCCCAACCGGGTACACGGCGATGGGTTCGTCAGTGGATGAGTCGAGAAATATAATATAAATATAAACACACATTGGTTGAAATAACGTATAATTTTCTGAAATTGACAAAAAAAAGACAATGCCAAACGACCGTAATTCTAATTACTATTTCAAATCATAAAAGCTATGCGGAAAATGTACAGACGCCCGTACAACGTTTACGCTAATTTATGAACATTGTTATCTGATGCAACATCACACAGCTCTATCCTTTTAAAACTCACTTAAAATTGTTTGATGGGACTGAAACCCGACCACAATAAAGTTTGAGATAATTTAACTTAAAAGAGTTATCGTGTACTGAATCCGACGTTTTCCACTTTATGCACTAAAGTACGACTTAACAGCGTAACTATATAATGCTAATAAAAGTGCACCACACAAAGAGTATAAAAATCCACAATGTAAATGGGAACGTCGGTGTCCGCAGAAAGTTTACAGCATTAGTTTCGCTTCAGTGTAACTAGCCCAAGGGGAAGTTGAACTGACCTAGGTGAAGTACCTTAATAGTTCACAACTGTGTTGCTCTTTGACGTGGCTTGGACTCCAGTTCAATTCTAACGTAGATCGGTTAATTACGAAACCACTACAGGTCACTGCCAATAATTGTAACCAAGTTGCTTGTTGAATTAATTAGTACTGATTGGCTATTACGCTAATGATAGTACTACATCAATGCTCGAAAATAAAAACGACGTTTTCATTATGTTTTAAAAATGTTCTGAAACAAATGAATGTTAAAATTCTTAAATTGAAAGCCCTCTTTTTAAATTACGTCAATCTTCGTGAGCGGCTGGCTGGAAAATACATTTTTTCTTTATTTTTAATCCGTGCTTTTTACAAGAGCCAGACTTTTTTTCCGGCTGTTCGTGGTCTAAGTATCTGGGCCAATCTATTTTGTATGCATCGAACTTATTGTACTGCCTTTAGCTGAGATAAAACATTGTTTGTGATGTAGGACATTTTAATAAGTAATTAGAAGTGCGGTTTAGTCGTCAAAGTCTCCGAGCGTTAAAATATCAATTATGTATTTTCTTTTCACTCAAGCCGGGATAATTAAGCGTCACTTGGCGAATACTTTGACATAAATCTCCGGAAAACTAAGAGATTTATCTGACAGATTTCAAGATATTTCGTCGGTTGTTTGCACTGTCTTAACGCTGAGCCTCGGATTTGACACTTAGATCTTTTATTTAGAACCTTATTTTACTGATAAAACTTACTTCTATGTGACACAAAAGTAACTATCTTCTTTTGTAGACGAATTGTTTTTCGATATTTATTAAATCTCGTTGAAACAGTGACTCTTTGTGCATAATTATCGCTGGACAGTGACCAAAATCCCTAATGGTATTCATGAGGCCACCATTGACTATTCGCATTCGTGGTTTTATTTAAATCTGTTTATTCCGTAGCCCGCGGACCTGAGAGCAACCGATATTGTGTCCGTTAATGAAGTTTCAAATTACCTCTACTCTTTGAATTTTGGCTGATTTATTTAATCGTGGTACCAAGTAACTGTTATGTTATGATTGACTTATAGGTACTTTTAAATCGAAGATAAAATAATAGAAATGATGCTACATTTAATTTCATTTCATTCAACTAGATTAACGTATAAAGGTAATATTATGAATATGTCGTTATTTTTAATAATATTAATTTTAAATAAATTTTACGTATTGCAAGAAGGTTTTATACTTTTGGTTAGGTTTTCTTTTTTATGTGCCGATGACTGGGTCGAACGATAGCTTCCACGGTTATCAACACAAGTCGATAAAAGATTGTTGGCGATAGTGGCGCTCTCTTACTTATTGTTATGAAAATGAAAATTTGTAATAAAAAAACTATACGAAAACAAACATTGTTAAGACTACTAATAATACAAAGTTTACCTCTATTACGTTAAATACATTCTAATTTTCAACTGTCAAACATAATTTGTATTGAACCATGACCAGTCAACATTGAAACTGTGTTTGTCATTTCGGATATTTGTTGGTACAAGTGTGACATCTGTGAAAGGGCAGTAATTACTCAAATCACACTATTTGGGATTGCAAGCGTTTCGAAATTTAGAATTTAGTGCTCGTGTTAACGTTACGAATTCCAAATTGCGATATGTCGGTCTCTGGTTAAATATCAATTGGACATGATTAAACCAGATTTTGTAAATGATAGGCATTTAGATAATTGACATGGAATATATTACATTTGATTAATGAATAATTTTGAAACTAATATCAATGGTTTTGTTTTTCTTCTTCAGCGTGTTAAAACTTAAAAGATTGAATTTTGATTACGCCCAAAAGGATTCAAATTTAAAGAAAAAGAAACTTGCATTTTAATAATTTCTCTAAATTTGCGGAAAATTATTAATAAATTCCGAAATGAACACAACAAGTTCATTGGCATATTTAAAACCGTCTTAGTTTTAAAAATAGACAAATTCCCGAGGGTTCGAAAATAAATAGTTTTAATAATATACTCGTCTAGCCGGCAAGATCTAAAGGTTATCTTGAGTGGCGTGGACTTGTAAAGTTTATAAGAGACTCCATTCCTGGCCGAAAACCCTTGGGACGTGGTTTGATGAAACCCACAACCACTGTACCGTAGAACAGGTACCACAGAGAATTCCAGTTACCAAGAAAACTCAAAACAGTTTGTTTAGCTCTTTTTAAAGTATATGTTTCCGTCGTATAAATTATAGATAAGCAATCTAAATAGAACTTGAAGATAAAGACACAGATAACGATTTTTTTATTTTTCCAGTCAATAACAATTTACTTACAACCTTTTTTGCCATAAAAGAATATTTTTTTCATTTTTATTGTTACGATGAAGCTAGTTTTAATTGAATAAAAGTCGTTAAGCGTTGCATTGGGACAATCAGAGAAAAAGGCTCGGTTCATTTTTATTTTCCACTTCGTTTTACCGTTTACTGGCGGGGATGTTCATTAAAAAGTTAATTACACACAACCGATTAACGAACAATTCGATTTTATTTGTATTTTTGTACGTATAATTACATATTTATTTAAACGACTATACAAATACTTATTAAAATACTAGTATTTGTTTCATTTTTACGAATTAAACCCTCTTTTAAAATAAACGTTTTATGATCTGGCTAAGCAGTAAGCAATCAATAAATTCGTTAAAAACAAAACATGAAAATAACTACACCTATTGTTTAGTGTCTATATTACGTAACTCTCTTTTAAAACATGTACATATTATTCAAAGTTAAAAAGTAATTTATTCAGAAAATTCAGCTATAAAAATAATGAAAGATCCGCACTTTTTTCTCCTACGAACATTTACGTGCTTAATGCCAATATAACTTTCATCATACAGTTTAAGAATAGGTTTCTCCTTTTTTATGCTTCTATGTATGTTCTTCTTCTTTTCTGCAATCGATTATTCCAACCAAAGTCAATTGATCTATTTCCTATGCAATATTATGTTGACATGGAACTGATCTCGTGAATGGAACTGGATTAGGAGATTAAACTTGGACTCGTTTATTTTGTATTGACGAGTATTTAAGTCTTAAGAAGGAAAGCGTATTATTATCAAAATATATTAAATTTTATGTGCACTTTCATATATGGTATATGTTGTTTTCATTGTTTTTGTTCTACTGTGATCAATATTTTCCGTATATTGTTTACTTAATGTGGGAAAATACACAGACCAAGTGTACCGCCTGAAGCGACGTATTAATATTTATAGTTTATTAATTTGAGATCTCGTTCTATATCAGCAGACACCGAGCACAGTTACACAACAGACTTAGAAGCCGATTAATCGGACCAAAAACTGTGTTAAAATAAAAATAGAATACGGTTTGTTGATATGATAAGATAAGATTTAAGAAATGCCTTTTAAAAAGTTAAGTTTATTTAACATCAACCTTAAAATTGTCACAATACATAACTGAAATAACTTTAAAAGTTTTATTAAATACCTAAAGCATAGCATACTCAACTATTTTACTCAATGCTAGTCTAAAAAATACTGGCACCGTGCCTTCGCATCGACACGAAAAAACAAAAAAAAAGTTAACACACATTTTTCGCTAGTCGAATAATTATAATTTGACCTGCCCTTTAAAAAAGAATAAGTACTTGAGTAAGTGCGTAGAGAATTTTATTCCGTAGGTAATGAAAATAGGTCGCCGTTGATTGCCATAGCCCAGTTAACACGGACTGTTGGCTCATGACAATTGTGCTTGTTAGTTTCCTCAGCTCACTGGTGTTCTATACTATTTATTGTACGGAACTCTTAACTATTCTACTATTCTTAACAGTTGAGTGCGGATGCAGATATTAAATTAATGATTCAGTGATATGAAAATTAAAAAAAAAACTTTTTTTTGCAATGGCCGAGTGGAATCTTTATTTGTTTTATGTTTAGAGTTGTTACTTTAAAAAAATATGTGTGAAATAGTTCATAAAATACTATTAATAACGTCGGTGTAGTAATGATAGCTATTAAAACTATCACACGAAACTCATCAACTTAGGAACTTAGTTTTATTTTTCTTCTAGTATTTTATTTCGTATCATAGCATGGAAAAAGCGAATGTTTCATAAACTAATTTATATTTTAATCCCTCTTCAAGAACTGGAAAACGGTGCAAAACTAAAGATTAAAGTCTTGTAGTTCGATACTCCGGGCATAATTCTTTTGTTTTTTATCTTGCGGTAAGCAGATTACACGGATCCATTTGAATATTTAATGAGTATAAAATAGTTTTATGTTGTGACTAAAACTAAGAACTAGAGACAGGGTTTATTCGGAAGTACAAATCTATACTAATATATAAAGCTGAAGAGTTTGTTTGTTTGTTTGAACGCGCTAATCTCAGGAACTACTGGTTCAAATTGAAAAATTCTTTTTGTGTTGAATAGACCATTAATCGAGGAAGGCTTTAGGCTATAAACCATCACGCTGCGACTAATAGGAGCGAAGATACAATGGAAAATGTGAAAAAGACAGGACGGGTATAAATCATAACTTATATCTTCTTCTACCCACGAGAACGAAGTCGCGGGCAACAGCTAGTCTCTAATATAAATGTTACTTTATATATATTTTTAACTACTTCTTCTAACGCGCGTCTGCTGGTAGAGATTTCTTCTCTCTGAAGAATTAATAAGCAGCACCCTTGTACATCATATTTTGTAATGTGTTTTTACTATTTTGTGTGTACAAAAATTGTGTTACGCGTTATCAACCGCGCATTTATTATTCGAGAATTTTAATTGCTATCGTTGGTGTTGATCCTTTTTAGACTTACCGAGAATAGAACCTTTTTGCTTTTCTTTTTTTTAATATGTAATTCGTTTTGTTCAGGAAACTGGCTCAGATCTCCGAGAGCACGGGCACGCCGGCCTTCGCGACAATCTGCGGGGGAGTGGCGGCCGCGCTGGTGTCCCTGGTCATTCAATTGGAAGTTCTCGTGGAAATGATGAGCATTGGTAAGTACTGCACCCACTTATAGACTCTCATATATGTAACCAGGACAAAGCACATGACGTACTCATTTTCAAGGAGATTTCAATGCAGAAGTAGGATGGTGTGTAGTGCTAAATAAATACATAAATGTTGAAGCGAAATGAAATATAGCATTTAGATATTTTATGTTGTATAAGACAAATACGATGATATTGTGCAGCTCTTTTGTGATTGAAGTTAAATCAGCCGCAGTTCACAAGGTACCGCAATTGATTACATATCCTAAATATAATTGGCTCATTCGAATTAAGTTAACATTCACTTAACATTAATTCGGAATAAATTAAAGATATCTTTGTCTCTAATCAACTTGTGGCGATCATTGGTGTTAGTAGAAAAATATCGAATTTATGAAAATGAATTTCATTTCCATACGTGCTTTAGTACCTACTTAATGCTAGCTATTCTTGAATTGTTACTTAGCTTCAAGGGCTGCAAAGTCGCGGCCACTTGTCTAAAGGTTATAGCAATATAAAAACAGCGTTTACGATTTACTTGAAAAAATCCTCAAAAAAGAAGGAGTCTCGTAGATTCGAACCATTGCCCGCGGCAACATTTTAAAAGCCCCGAATAACTGCGCCAAGGTTGTAACAATCGCTATGAATTTTTTATATCCCTTTGACGAATGAATTGGTTTCACTGTAATTAATATCAAAGAAAGATTCTACGAAAACAAATTCATAGATATTATGACGCTTTAGAGTTATTTTTTAAATCATCGGCCTTGCCTTTTCGCAACTATGTTGGGGTCGGCTTCCAGTCTAGCCGGATTCAACTAAGTAGAAGTGTTTTACCACGATTTAACGTGCCTTCCGAAACTTCGAGAATCTCAATATGACAAAGATAGTCACCCATCTGCGGACCAACCGCGTCAAGCGTAGCTTAACCTGTGATCGATTCACTTTTGCGGTTATAGCTTAGCCACGAGCTCCTCTATGCAAGTAATGAATTATATGGCTTTGCATTAAAATCATTTCATTAGTTGCGTTTGTAATGCCTAATGGGTTCAGTTAGTTCTGCGGTAACAGTATCAGGTCAGGCACTAATTAAGCTATTCAGGAGCTGTTTCAAACATCCAGCAATAACATTAAATGTGAATATTAATTAATTACTGATAGACCGAATAATATTATTTAATAACAAAAATGATTAACGGATTTCAAATAGAAACTAATGAGTCAAATTTGATGCAATGTTTATGGTATCAAATGACACCTATTCTTTGTTAAAGGAAAAAAGAGACGCCTCACCCAGCATGAAGTTCTGAGAATGGAGAACCCTCTTTTATAAGTCGGTTAAAATATGCTCGGACCACTAAGGGTTTCAAAAACTGGCTACTCATCAAGTTTTGACCTAACCAACGTGTATTTTATTTGCTGTTTCGCTATAACCTTTCTTGGCGGCCTAGTGAGGGACAGTCAGATAGACAGCTAATTTTTTCCGTATTTACACTTTGTTTACGGATCCCCAAAATGCCGAATACTACTGAGAAACTTTGGAAAATAATTTGAGGTTTTGACGAATTTAAATATTCAATAAGCCCATACTTCACTCCACAGCAATACTAGATCCAATAAAAACTCTTCTGATCAAAACCTTTTTTCAAAACTCTCTAAACAGCATTTATTTTTCACTGCATTGGAAAGAAAACTCACTAGCTTATACGAACTAGTTAATGACCAGCTAATTACGTCATCGTTCTAGAGTGAGCCGCTTTACTTAGCTTAGTGTCATGAGTGGAAAGGCTCAGTAATCTAGGCTTACGGGAAGTAAAAAGTAAAAGGGTTACGGGAAGCATGTTATGTGCAGTGCATAAACTGTATGTGAATACCTAAAGTACGTGTCGTGTTCAATACTTGTCATGCAGGAAATTTAATAAATTCGTTTTCTATTTCGTTGTTGTTGCGAGAAACATACTTTAAAAATTCTCAGGCTTACTGGTTTTCTCAGGATGTCAGAATCAATCAATTTATTCAAAATTTCGAGGTCCAATGCTTGAAACAGGTCGCTTCCCAGCTGTGCAGTGTAGTAAGTAAAATAATACTTAGTAACACGCTCAACAATTTGAAAAGGTATCACTGTGTCGGGAGTTTGTCCGTTTTACTTTTTCCATCTTCTTTGATCCTGTGTATTTTCTTTCACTTCTTTATAAATGAATAATTATAAAATTATAATTTATTGCACCAAATCAGATATTACGTATTGCATGTACTCAAACATAGGCCTTTTTTTTGGGACTAGCCTGCCACGCATGCCCGTCATTACAACTCCTGTAAGCCAGGATCTACAATGAAACCAACGAAAACCACCAAAACACTTAAGTTCGGTGTGTTCCAGGGGGAACAATTAACTGCCTTGGAACCCGCAACGAAATTAATCAGGAATAGTAAAAAGGAGGAGTAAGAAAAAATATTCCACTTCCCTCCATAAATCATAGGCCTATGAAATCGTAGGGCCACGCACATTTAGCCAAACTTAAGTCTCGAAGTGAAATTCACGGTTGGCTACACTCCATTCTACTTACCTCCGCATCAGTGGAGACGCACCACAGCACTCTACCAAACTATGGTAGCTTACACACTGCATATTAAATGCATATGACCATCTGCATGGCTTAATGCTTAGTGAAATTCGCAATTACTGGTCTATGAAGGATTAATTCAATAACATAATACGTCTTACTCAGCACCTGTAGTATATGATCTCGATGCAGGATATCACAGACAAAACGAGACACAGCTATATGAGAAATGCTCTATCCTGCTTCAACAACAGCGCCAGGCCTGCTTTGATTTCGTGGTAATAGGAGATCATATTGAAATGTCTTCGTCTGTCCAATTTAGTGAAACCTATTAATTATTGATGGGATATCCTTTGTGAATTATTGAAGTGTATATATCCTGTACTTGTGGTCAGCCTGTGGAGCCATCGAATTAATTGCGTGTGTTCTAATTACGTAACAACACAAATTAGCTGTCCGATTAAATTATTAGCGAATGCTCTATTACGTCCGACATTTTGTATTCATTATTATCACTACGTGGTATAAGGTAGTCTTTTCTAGGTATATTAACAGATTCAACAGCCTATTCAATATGTCATTAAATTGTCGTCAATAATTATAACAAAAAATAGCTTGATATATCACAAATCAATGGTAAAATCTGCATACATGAACTAAGGAAAAGCACCTACATCTCTATATAATTTTATCATTAAAACACTCAACTGAAAACTAGAACAAAGATGAACTCTAGCCGCAGATAAAACTAACTCCACTAGCACTCATAAGTTCCATCCATGATAATGTCATATAAACTTCCAACGATAGCGATTGTTCGGAAAGTTTAAAAGCCTGTCAATAGACGTAAGTTGTAAGTGGTGATTGTATCTAAGTAGGCTACGAGGACGCCGGTTAGCTGCTAACCCGACACTGAGACCTATTGATGTCACCGGTACCGATTCAATATCCACATGACTTAAAGAGGCTATCGCAAGAAGTTGACACTATTTATAACTAGCCAAGTAAATAAAATGTTGTATAAATGTAGAAAATATATTCATCTGTATAGCAACAGCATTATTCACAAAGTCTCCATTACACGAACGGTATTAGATAACGAAAATCTCTCATTAGATGTAGCGTTAATAAAGCTACGGTGTGGTAGCATTACATCTCGTAGCTGTTCCGTAGCACGCGGCTACGAGAGTAATTTAAAATGTTGTTAAAAACAAAATACTACACGATATAAATTAATTACAAGCAAAGATAATGAAGTTCATTAACTTGTGGAGAGCAAATATGCCTTAGAAAATTATGATACGCAAAACTCGACCGAATTTGCTTGAAATTAATTGATAACATTATTGTACTAATAGCACCAAATGGTGTTCAGATACTCACGTGAGATTATTGGAGTTATCTATACAGTTTCATCCTGAGCCGGGCGTTTAATCATGAACCCGTAATACCATGCTTGTGATGACAACGCCTGTTTCAATGTCACTCATTTGTCGCTTGATTACTTTAGTGCATTAATAATATTACCTGCATCATGAAGTTACTGTCGTCCTTTACTCGTAATGCTTTACAGTGAGTAAAACAAAAGATTGAATAGAAAGATGTTCTATAAAACTGGAATAGATTGAGACGTGTGATGACACAGTTTTAACGTAATCATAAAATGATTTGTTTTATGGATTCCATGTTACTTATTGATTTTATCAAAATTATAATTCAATTAATAAGATTAAATTTCTCAAAACGGCAGCTAAGATGCGGAAATAATTCACTGCTTCTTTGTATCTTTAATAGTAGTGACAGAGTAGATAGTAGCAATAACGAAATCACAGAGGATAGTCTTAAACATGGTAACATAAATTATTATTAGTTTAGTTCTGATTTTGATATCAAAACTTAATTATTCATCTGTAAAGTGTGTTCAAACGTAAGCATTTAATCTTAGTTACGATTATTTAGTAAATAATAATTAATGCTCGTTCAATAGGTGTTTCTATTATGATAGTTTCAAAGGCATATTTAGGGGAAGTCTTTCGCTAGTTTATTCATGCATAGATGATCGTGATTTCCTAGTTATTTGCCTTAACTTGTAATTATTACAGTTATAGGCAATTTATATCAAAATGTTGCTTTCAGTAGATTGTTAGAAACTCTACTAAATGTATATTAAAAGTAGAGTCACCTGATCCAGACCAAATCTTTTTTTTGTGGTTTTAGCTCGGATACTATCCATCGCGTTTAACAATATGGAGTGCTATTTTTAGGTACCTATTGCCCACGCAACCATTTTGTTTTGTATCTATTGTGCATGTGCAAACATTTCCCCCGCATGCACTCACGGATTTCGGATAAAACTGTTGTGGGTCAAACAAATATTTGCCATTGGCGCAATACCTGCGCGTTTACGAAAATACTGTAAGGCTGCAGCTATATTAGACGAACGCAAACTGCGATACACGAGTGATGAAAGTCCAACCCGAATTGAAACGCTAAATGTGATTATTACACAACTTCTTTATAGTCTATTTTCTATATCTATACTTAATATAATAAAGAGGGAAGATTTGTTTGTTTGACACGAATAGGCTTCGAAACTACTGGACCGATTTGAAAATTCTTTCACTGTTGAGAAGCTACATTATCCCCGCTGAACATAGACTATAATTTATTTCGAAAAATATTAGGGTTCCGTTAGAAAATTGCGATAATATAACCAAAGGTGTAAAATCGGAAACCTATTTCTGCGTACGCTGCTAATACTAGACAATAGAACAAAATGATTTACTACGAGTTTGCTTACCACGCGGAAGAAGTCGCGGGCAACAGCTAGTCTTAAATAATTTTCACGTCTGTATTTTAGTTTAATACTTCACCCGGATACTAGATATTTATATAATAGATATTTATAACTTATAGATTGAATCGCCCACATCCTTACACTTGATTGAACCGTTATCTTTGAAACTACATGTTATATTATAACATTATTATTAACCTATAGGTCTCTGATATTTGCATTACAACGAAATCAATTTAAACTTACGAATATGCTCGTACCTCGATGTTGGTACAAAATATTGGTATTCGCGAAATAAACCGCAATGTACATAAATTATTTTATTGAAACAAAATGGATTGATATATGTAAATTGGTTTAGTAGTATCGAGGCATGTTGATATAACCTCCGGCGTTTTTGCCCTATCAGAACATTTATTTTCTGCGAGAAAATGTTACATTTATATGTATGATATACATATAAGTTGTTTAAACATAGTTTTTGTGTCGTTACTAGATTGTGTCCAATGCTGTCTTGTAAATAAAATCTTTCTGATACTGAATTTTTTACAGTAGTCTAAAAGTTTCTATCGTTTTTCTGGTTTCATAACCGAAGGATAACAGAACCCTATTATTGATGCTTCGTTTGTCCGTCCTTCACCAGGTTGTATCTCAGAATCCGTTACTGCGAGACAGTTGACAATTCATAGATGGTGAATTTCTGATGCCGCTATAACAACAAGATATTTTAATTTAGGATATGCTGCATTTGATACTGTTGACCATTTTCACTTCATTTGTTTTTCGTCGTTTTTGTCCGACTCGTATTTGATGTGTTTTTAAGTTATTGTATGTGTGATTATATGTGTCATAAAATCTTCACCATACGCACTGAACCACAGTTAGTACATTATTTATTAAATTAAAATGTATGAATGCTATACATAACTGAAAATTCAGTTTGCTTCGTTTATGACTCACATGAATGATTTATCTGTATCGCAATGCGACGTATTTGTGAACGGTGCTTGATTTTCAATGCTCCAGAGACATGGCAGAATGATAGTCAATAAATATATTGAAATCTGCGCGTCAATAAATTACTAACCGCTTCATACATTATTGCTCATAGAAATAAATCATTAAATTAACAAATTTTCAAACAAAAACGTCTTATCTTTAATAGTTTTCTTTCAGCAAACTTTTGACAAAATTAGACTTATTTTTAGACAAATACGAAACCATACTTATTATACGTGCTATGTACTTTAAATAATATTCTGGTTTTCCAAAAATAAATAGAAGAGTTTGGGGATTATTCTATTTGTCATACGTCATGATCCTACTACTATTATAAAGGCGAAAGTTTGTAAGGATGTATGGATGTTTGTTACTCTTTCACGTAAAAACTACTGAATGGATTTGACCACAATATAGCTTATACATCAGAATAACATATAGGCTACAATTTTTGAGGTTTCTAAAAAAACACATTTTTGCGCTTAAACGGGGAAAATTCTAGCCACGTGGACGAAGTTGCGGGCAACAGCTAGTATTTCAATATAAATCATCAATTACCATATAACATAGATTTGCACAAAAAAAAATAGATGACTTTGATTATTATTCTATTTGTTGCATGATGTTATTTAATAAGATAGATCGTCAACTACCATATCAGTCAATTGTATCCAAAAATCTGCTAATCCAATGTGACAATTTGTTTCACCTCTCACCTAAAACCCTTTCGACCACACTTCTATGACAATTTGTTTCACCTTTGACCTAAACCTCATGCAACCTTATTTCTCCTCACCTCAATTTATCCCGGTTCCACCACAGTTCCACAACTGCGGTGCTCTGGACAAGGCGGACGTGGTTCCGTATGCGGTACCTTTGCGGTTCGCCTGTTTCATTTCCGCTCGCAACTAACATTTTTATGACGTGAAGTGTATCTCAGTACGGATTCCTATGCACGTTTTACGTGGAAAATAAACTAGTTGTATGTTTTATCGTTCTAGTTTGAAATGCATTCATAAAAAGTTTTGTTGATATAAAGGGGGATGTTTTACTCTATTATGTCAAGAGGATGGTAAAGCTATTATAATAAACTCGCCTGTTTTATATAAATTTATTTCACACGTCGTATACCTTAAATGACATGGGTAATTTTTGACAATTAAGACCTCAGCCCGCTAGCTACAAAACAATTTAGTTTAACGACAGTTTAGGCACCGACAAAATTATCGTTGACTAAAACGAAATCCTTTTGTTACAACGACGTAGGAATGATCCTAGATGGAAGCGGAACCCTTTATGTGTCGTTGAAAACAGAACTTGCTCCCCCCCCCCAACCCCTCCTAAATACCAGCTCGAAATAAGCAATTAATCTTTAAAACGATTATGAAGTTCAAGTACTCAGTGCAAGTACGATAGCGGTATCGGATTATTTCCTAGAATCCTCCTCACGTTATCACGTTTGTAAATTGGTTGTTACGTAGCGGGCTATGCTATAATTGATCCATGGATTGGTTACGATGCCGTCGGAGACTAGAGCCAGCTAATTCATTTGTTGGCTAGCCGTCGTCGTAACTGGTCGATGTGAATTTGGCATTTACATAGCGTTTCGTGATTTGAAGACTGGCAGTATATTAAAGAAATGCTTTTTGAAGAGTAATTATCTAAAGAGGTTGTTGGAAACCCACATGATGCGGATATTTAATTGTGAAGACTTTTTTTGTGCTACGTTTCTGGTCTGTCGAAAACTCTCTCAGTAATCTTACAAAATTTCCTTTTTTTGCATTACACTAACTCAATATAACATTAAAACATTTTTGTAAAGTAGTGTAGATAATAATAATAATTCTTTATTTCCAGATAGCTAAAGATTCATGTTAGTAACACTCATGACTTACAACTATTGTTAGTAAAACGGCAATTTAGTATCGATGATTCACATTATGACATATTAAGCACCGTACTCACCATATTTTTTAAAATGGGAGAGGTAACATCCTCCCTAATTATTTTGAGGATGCTGTTATTTGCCTCGTACACTGCTTAGTAGAGATGCAGTTTTTTTGCGAATCACCGCGTGAAAGCCATCGGTTTGATTCGAAGAAAAATATTAAAATCATGCACACAACATGCTTTCGCCGTTTTTGTCTGTAAACTAAAGTCAGAAAGGTAAGTAAGCCACAAATTACATAAGCAAAAAGGTTTTACATAATGTTTACAGACGTTAACCTAATTTTGGAAGCAAGACAACGCTATAGCTGTATATGTCCATCTCACTCTACCGACTTACTTAAAGAACTTTTTAAGGTTGTACCCAATATTCTAACACGAAAAACTGTCAACGACCAATCTACGCGGCGAAGTGTTTTACGTAAATGGAACCGCAGTGCCGGGGACATCTGGAGACTATATTATCTATACATAATGTACTACACACGTATACAACAAAAACTTCGATCTGATAAACATTGTGATCAATACAAAATGAGAAAGTTATAATCATCTTACAACCACCGAACAATACAACCACTAGGTATATAATAATAGTTTGTAATTTAACGTGATGATGACTTAATATCCAGACCGATTTTATCCATGACTGCTATTGTCGCAAGATATATTGTACAAGTCATCGCAACATGCAGCGTTGCACAGGTCTCTCAGTTCTCTAATGCAATCTTTCCGCAGAATCAGAAATCACATTTTTACGTGCTTTCCAAAATGCAGAAGCTGTGATATTTATGTCTTAAACAATATTATTCTAGAACATAGTAAAAAATAAAGTTATTTAATAAGAAAACCATGTCAAGGCTTCCATCTCTCTCTCAAGAACTAAATCCTCTCATATAAAACCATTACGGACTTGATGACGTCACCGTATATGCCATCCTCCCCATCAGTATGCTTGTGCTAGACTGCGCTTAGCATAAATAAACTAGACCACAGTATTAAAAACTGTTACGTCACGCTTCTACTAAACACATGACTATACTTATTTTATAAAGAAGAAAGCAAGTGGGATGTAAACTCAGCGTATACTGAACCGAAATTCCAATTCTTTATTTTGGAAATTCTTTGCCTATGGAAAAGAAAAGATTTTTTGGCTATACCATAACTTGGCATAAAACTTTGGCTTTACAGACCATAAAAGACGCTGCTGAAATTAAATTTATTTTTGTTGGAACAGTCATCTACATAAGATACTTTAATCAATAATTATGAAGATAGCCGATTATCGAAGTACAGCCAATTTAAATTATACAACGGCTGATTCACACGACTAGTCTTAGACATAGTCACCGCGTCAGCTCATTATTAAGGATTGACTCCGTTTGGATTCGAAACTAGTCATGCAATCCCGGTAAATACTCGTAAGTAAACAACTACATCATTGAAATTTAAACCAAAGTTAATTTCAAAAAGTGTCTGGTGTCGCTAAATAATAGATTGTCAGATTCATCAATTAATTTCTATTAGCACTATATCGTATAAATCGTAAATTGATATTTTTTCGTTTAATATTCGAGTCAACTAGTCAACGGGGGTTGACCCTAGAATTTTAACAGCCTTTTGAGATTAACTTAGGCTCATACTTGGGCTTATATTATTGAATAGGAAAAGGGAAACAAGTAGTGAAATTCATAGTGCATAAGAGCATAAAAACATTATGAAGATGTTACCTAGCACTAATCTACAAAAACCTTGGAATTTTATTAAAACTACCAACAACTTATACTTTTTCCAGCTCTTACCCGTTTGAAAGAATAAAACTTTTTTAAGATCTTTTCTGAAAAAGTTAGAACTTTGATAACAAAACATGGAAACGTACTTAACCATCGTCTTACTTTAAGAAGCGATTAACTTTTATAATACCCGGTAAAAAAAATGTTTTTAGGGTTGCGTACCAAAAAGGCTAAAACGGGAACCTATTACTATGAGTCCGCTGTTTGGCCGTCCGTGTTCTCACCAAGCTGTATATACGTGATGCATTGCGACATCAAGACGATTAAAATTTTCACGTGTGAGATAGTTTTACTTTAAACGATGACTATTTTTTTGCTTATAAGTTTAAACCCGAAACGATTAAAGATATTTGTCTCGAAACAGCGTGCAGGTTTGATTAAATATGTTTGATGTCTTACGCTGTCAGGTTAAAAGGTTTTTAAACATTCTCAAATTTGGAAATCGATCGAAATCGCATAATTTATTATTATTAAGCTTGAAGGACTTCCAGCATCAAACGGTTTAAACAAACATGTAATGTGAGACAAGAATGTTTGAAGGTCTCGGCGGCTCTTTAAGGTTCAAAGACAAGGTTATCGTACAGCGAGTAGCTTCACATTACAAAAGAAGGGACAAAAAGAACCTTTTCGGAAAATTCAATTTTTCTACATCTCAAAAAGCGAGTCTGGCGTAGCGGGCGCTCCGAATATAATAGAGTTCCTTCTAATGTCTTCACCTTTAAACGCGATACTACTTAGATTACTAAGAATGAAATTAATAAATTGTAAAAGAATTTCAATAAAAAATAAATAATGGGACATTATATATAAATTAGTGAACAATAGGCGTCTTCTCAGTAAGTACCTACTGAATAATGGGCAATTCATTTTCCCTTGAACTGATAAATTACTACAAAGTGATTAATTTCCAAATACCTAATAAACTTACCAAACAAACACCCTTTAGATACCAATACATATACATTTCTAGGGAAAAAAACCTGCTTTCAATAAATCAAGCATATATCATACGAAACAGAAACCAGTATTGCATATTACATACTCGTGCCATAAAATCAACGCATTCACCAGTATTCGTGATACGGAATTATTTCAGTGTCTCATTTTCAGTACACACAATCGGTGGCGCTCATCGTTCCCTTGACCTACTTAGGAAGGGAGGTCGAAAGGCGTCGCGCTTCCATCCGCAATGCTTCGGTTTCCTAAATAACGTACGGAGCGGAATAGCACGTATTCCTCTGGTTTGACAGATCGAGTTTCTTATGAGCATTTGGTTTTCTGCGTGAAACTTGTGAGAATGTAACCTTAATACGTATTTGTGGATATAAATATTTGGTAATAAAATCGATGTTTTCTTGTAAATGAACAGAAGTAATTCAAAATTCGATGCGGAATTTATTCAATTAAGGGAACCCATGGATACCTATGATGTAAGTTTAAAGCTATAAAACCTTTTTAGGGCGAAGGCAAAGTTATAAAGTCACGAAAATTTATATCGCCCATACAGGAACCAAAAACAACGTATTTATATAGCAAAGATGCTCACTGACGCAGAATATACCTTCCATTAACTCGTCAAATAACATTATACATTACATTTATTTGTATACTTAAAAAGTTAAAAGAACAACACAAACTCAATTCTGATCGCAAACATCGACTGTGCTCTACAAACAATCGTAGTCATTTCATCAATTTGTGTGTCTCCAACGAGACAGTTCCACGATACACCTGAGTCTAATCAGCACTTCGTTATCTCCTGATTACTGAAAAGCTCTGTTATTGTCAACAGGTACTCTCCTGGCCTACACCTTGGTATCGACCTGTGTGCTGGTGCTGCGCTACCAGCCGCACTCCACGAACCTGATCGAACTGCTGCCACAAAGTATGCGTACTCCCCTGGAACCTGAGGGCACCGCGAGCGCCAACCGAGAAACTAGCTTCGGCGTAAGTACTTTAATAAAACAAGCTGTACAATAATTTATCAAATGATATGAGAGATTGTAACAACCTAAACGTATTTAAAAACTTAGGAATTATGTATGCACATTCTCATGTAACCCTATATATCATAACTGGATGTATAATTGATTAATTTAATAATAGGTACTTTGATCCTCATTTTATGTGAACTGTATTTAAATTCTTATTAGA
Organism: Trichoplusia ni; assembly: GCF_003590095.1. NCBI lineage: Eukaryota > Metazoa > Arthropoda > Insecta > Lepidoptera > Noctuidae > Trichoplusia > Trichoplusia ni. The sequence continues at coordinate 13,971,328 of NC_039484.1, forward strand.
AATAACATATTTTCAAACCGAATTCATAGTAAAAAACGGCTCCTGCGTTAATGAATCTATGCACCTTTTTTATGTAGCCTATTTTAGATCCCACTGCTGGGCAAAGGCATCCCCCTTTAATTCCAAACCTCTCTGTCCTTTGCAATTTCCGGCTACGATTATGCACTTTATTCTTCGTAATCTGTGCATCACATTATGGTTAAGAATTGGCATTGTTTTTCTAATAGGAATGTAGACAATAAAAAAATGATGGAACCTCTGATATTGATTTACTAGATAATTTCGTTGTAACGTTTCATTTGTGCCAATGCACTCTGTTTGGCGAAAGGCGAACAGGGTGTGTAAATTTCGTTGTTTTCATTGAAATATCTAACAGCGAATGCTCACAGCGGATCGCCCGCTCTCGCGAAAAAAAGAGATGTAATGTTCGTTTCGTGAAAGGGTACAGAAAGACTAGAATATTTCAACATGCCGCTTGTTGTGCTGATATAAGTACCTATATTCTCTTGTAAATCATAACTTAGTTAAGGCACTTAGAAACGGCGGTTTATTGCGTACACCTACGGTAAAAATATTTTAAAAATTATGTTCTGAAAAGTAAAGTCTGTTAAAGTAGAGAAAAAATCTTACTTTCATGAAACTAATACAGGTAAGAAACAATTCTTTGCGAACCTATTTCAAAGCTGTCTGATCCGTTTTAATATTTATTGAAACCTTTTTGCTCTCTCAAGGGATGCATGTCTTGATCTGAATATAAACCGTGTTTAATCTTTACTAACTTGGAGATATCTAATCAGCTTGTTCATAAAGTAATCATAGAAAACCTAGAAAGTCTTGAACAACAAGTTAGTAATATGGCATTAAGCAAACAAATTGAAATACAAAGATAATCTTCTAAAAGAAAACGTACTTCTTTGTCAGATTAAATTTCTTTCTTGTAATAAGTATTTTGTACCCATAAATTATGGTAAAAGTCTTAGCGTAATTAAGTCTCCATAAATAAATAATTGGTTTCATAGCACCTGGTTTAAAAGAAGTTCTATTGAAAATCGCTTAATAATAGTGGAGTCATTTATCTCTTGGACACTTGGAATTGCTTTACACTCGAAGCGGTGCACACCTCTGCCCCACTTTCAAAGAGTTATTCAATTGCAGAAATTAGAACGCTTTATATTGTTTTACTCGTTCTAATTCGTTTCTTTAATGTAATAATAAAGTTTAATAAGTGAATTAGGTCCCACTAAAACAGGCTATAAAGTGAATATAGGTTAGAAAAAAAATACAGAAACGTTTTTTTTTTAATAGAGGAAAGATGAAAGTGAAGTCTGAAAAAATACGTTGCATTTATAAATATAGAAAGATTTACTTCGAAATACGCGTCGGTTTCATTGAAATGAAATAACTGAGATTGACAAGTTTATCCCATCACACACAGAGAGACTGCACGACATGCTTGCGACAGACGTTATCAAAATCAATCAGTATTTGTCGACACGTATTCAATTCAGCAAGAAAGCTTGTAGGCCTTTCAACACCTTTTATAATAATATTGCAATTGTGAAAGCGTGACAATAAACTACATAGTCTATAGAGCGTTATCTCTTTTCTATTGTATAGTTGTTTATTACTATGACTGTTAAAGGGGACTACTAAGATGAAAAATAATGAGACATTTTCAATGTACATATTTTATTTATCTGTTGATCGTTAATTTTAATGAATGTTGATGTTTTTTTTATAGTTTTATGTCTTGGAGCTGTTTTTATTTTTATAAGTGTGTATCTACACTTATAATAACTATTTGCAATATTAAGTTTGTAATTTTTGTCCCATTTGGTATTTATATGTAAGGATAGTATTGAACATGAACAAAAAAAATAATGTAATACATCAGGTGCATACAGAACATTACACTAAGCTGGTGTATCTTTGCAGGCTCACAGCTCAACCCACATAATGCCGCCGAGCCAGCGCGTCATGGTCCGTCGTGTCACCAGAAGGTAACATGCTTACTGCGAATGTTCTGCGACTGTACCCTCGCCTCCGCGAAAGGCCGGCCGAAACTTTCCTTTGTTAATTTTCTTGCGTGTGGCAACTGTGTAAGGTGGTAGTTGTATTACAGCTCGCCCGATTCGGATGACAGTCTGCCTGGAGACGAGAGCGAAGAGTATCGCGATGACACCTTCCTGGTCAACTCTAACCCCGAAAACAAGTTTTACGGTACAGCTTTTATCTATTATACTGTTAATCAACTGAAGTAAAGGTCTTAAAAGTAATTTATATTATAATCAATTTTTGAAATTAAAATTTATTGAAATATATTTTGACATCACAGCGATTGTTTTTCAAATCTTGTATGTTTCTTTTCTGTTGAGATCTGTACTACCAATCCGGAACTTTATATGGATACCTAAATATAAAATTACGAAACTCGATTTAGATTCTTTGCAGACATCAACTTTGCTGACTGATACGTTTCAAAATAATTAACACGTGCACTTTACGTACATTTTACACTGTATAGGATCAGCCCCAATATTTAACGAAAAAAGCTGAATAGTTTAGTTTTCAGTTTTTTTTTTTATTTATTATTACAATTTAAAATATACAACAAAAACATTGATATACATAACATTCAAAAACTACAAAAGTTTGCAATTAATGCTACAGTGTCAATGTCGGCAATCTTAGTCATTTACGATAAGCATGCGTTCAGAAAAAAATTCTCGGCTCCTGATTTTATAGAAATCAAACCTTAGACTTAAAATGAGCTACACTTATAGATAATAAGCTAGCGTACTATAATATTCAGAAAGGTAAAAAAAATTTTTCGCTTTTTAGTACTATTGCTAAAGAACACAACTTCAAACAATTGAAGACTTACATATCTTATTGATTTTTGTAACAATGTGTCCACAGTTGGTGGTGGATCGTCAGGCAGTAACAGCGCCTGCAGCCGATTCCTGCAAGCCCTGGCCCGTCAAATGCAAACCATGAGCTATCTCTGCCCTGGACTCTTCCCATGGGTTGACTGTGGACCGGCTACTGAATACAGCGGTAAGATTCCTTCCTCGTTGAATCATTATCAAGTTTAAGAACTGGAAACTTGAAGATGTGACGTTTGCCACGTTTCTCGTTTTTTGTGTTATCTCTTTTCTTTCTTATTACATCCCCACTCTACCTTTTCCTCATCTTCTATGCGAAATCTGGGTCTTCTCCTTTCAAATCTTATTAGACGTCATGTGGAATTTAGTAACATTTTCAAGTATCGAGTAAAGAATTATTTAATAGCATCATTTTATCAATCTTCCTTAAATGGATAACCCAAGCTATGGGCTAAATATTGGTACTTTGAACCACTTAAAATTCTTTTTCGAAAAAAAACAAATCTATATCTATCTAACACTAATATATAAACCTCAAGAGTTTGTTTGTTTGTTTGTTTGAACGCGCTAATGTCAGGAACAACTGGTTCAAATTGAAAAAATATTTTTGTGTTGAATAGACCATTCATTGATGAAGGTTTTAGGCTATATATTATATCATCAGGCTGCGACTAAAAGGAGCGAAAAAAAAGTCATAACTTATATCTTCTAACCAGGCAGACGAAGTCACGGGCAACAGCTAGTATATTATAAATATTCAGGTCACGTTTAAATCTTGCCACTAATTTTTGAGTCTACCTTTGTACAAAGCTAGCTTTAAAGCCTATGTCGCTATACTCGGCTCTTTCAACAATCACAAAGTAAACAGTAACAACAGTAACTAAAGTAAACCAAACATATTATTAACAAATAGAGGGTGCCCTTACATATTATAGGTTAATTGTCGATACATAAGTGTGCGTGTGTGCGTATCTGTGTCTCATATTTCTCCACATCATCTATACTCTATACTAATATATAAAGCTGAAGAGTTTGTTTGTTTGAACGCGCTAATTAGATATAACATCACGCTGCGACTGATAGGAGCGAAGATACAATGGAAAATGTGGAAAAAGCAGGGCAGATATAAATCATAACTGATATCTTCTAACCACGCGGACGAAATCGCGGGCAACAGCTAGTATAAAAATAAGCAGTATCTTTGTACCTATCGTGTTATATAATGTTTGTACATAAATAATGAAAAAAAAATCCTTTTTAATGCCCGTTCTCAGGAATGTTCGTGATCAAGGCTACCGGCGTCATGTACGTACTGATCATCATATTCGACCTCTTTGCGGCCTACGGCTACCCTGGAACGTGCACCTTCACGACTGTCACCATGTGCCTGCTCATGCTCGCCATTATCGTCATTCTGCTGATGATCTCTCGGAAACCACAAAACCGGTAAGATTCATTAGTTACTACTTTTTTTAGGTACCAACTACATAGATTTAAAGTTATATTTATTTTAGATAAGCATTTACTATAATTCACTTACATGAGAAATTTTAACACACACAAGCATACATTATTTTATCCTGTTTGTACATTAAATAGTTTAAAAATTATATTTACAAAGTTATTCAAAATTTACTTGCCAAGCTGACAAGTTGTATTAAATTGTGGATTTTAATCACAGCGAATTTTGAAAGCTAAACAGCAGAGAATGTATCGACAGACAGATAGTTTCTAAAGTTATTTAGAGTTTACACATCTTGCCACCGATAGTTAAAATACAAAGACAACAAACAAAACACACGATCTCTAGTTTGATCGATATTGACCTCGTCCAAAACATTTCAGAGTGGCACTGATCTACGCGACACCTGGACTCCCGTTCGTGCCGGCCATCGCTATCATCGTCAACATCTACCTGATCCTGAACCTGTCCATACTGACTCTAGTCCGCTTCACTATCTGGATGATTATCGGTAAGTTACTGGCAAATAGTTTTTATGGAAACATGGGATGGATAAAGTCCCTTCAAAAATAATACTCTACTACTACTAATACTATTTTTATTTAAGTATTAGTGTCACACAAATTAAGCTTCAATTATCAAACTATCAGCTCATGAATCTTTAAAATTAGTTCGACGTTCACCTCTCCATCCAACCTCATAAACCTTTCTTTAATTCACAGGATTGATTGTTTACTTTAAATACGGAATTAAGAACTCCACTTTGGAGACCAACCCACCAGCGCCTCCACCAGAGACCCCGCCGCCGCCAAACCCGTTGGCCCGCACGACCATCCCACCGCCGTCCCCTCAACCCCCGACCACCGGCGACCGCAACATCTTTGAGGGCGACAGGAACGACCGCGACGGACTGTACGGCAACATGGAGTAAGTATAAATAGAAATCAGAAACCTTGAAAGCCTTGTCTTCCGATCGATAGTTTTTACTTAGTTGTTAATATGAGTAGGAAAAGGATTATCTTCTGTAAAGTTTTGTGCATGAATAGGTGATAGGATCATTAGTTCTGCTTTTGCAGAAGCTTAGTAATTTATTTCAGTACGAACGACGAGGAGCATTTTGAATTCCTTATGTAGTGTCAGAAGGAGAGTAAATAGTTAACATCATGAAGGGAATGGACTTCACCTATACGAAACAGTAAACGGAATGCTGCAAGTCACATTAAAGTCAAAGAGCACCTCATTTTCTGTAAAAAATACTTCTATTCATTTTCTGTAGTTTATTTTATGAACATTTTCAATTTATTACAGGCATTTGAATTTTTTGCACCTGTTCTATCAAATGTCACCGCTTTTCCAGGTATCCACCTCCTATACTATCTTGGCATGAATCAGACTTAGAACCAGTACAGTCGACTAGCCGGGGCCCGTACCAAACGACTGTGCAACCTTACCGTCCTACCACATACCGACAGGCGGAGACACGGTAAGCAGAGGGACGGGACTACGGGACATAGTTCCACATACACAATATTTAAAGCACAGAATTAGTCTCAGGGCTATAAAAACTATCGTTAGGCGGATTCGTTAATTTGACAATTTTGACAAACAAAGTGTAGAAACTACACTTACTAATCGATCGGGATCGCTCCATTTGTTTCGGATCCAACCAGAGTCCTTATTTACGATATGAACTCGATTAATAAGTGTTTAGACGAAGACGAAGAGACTCATAATTTATTGATCATCATCATCAATAAATCATGAGTCTCTTCGTCTTCGTCGCTTATTCACAGTCCATGAATCATTGAATTCTTAGGTTATCGACACACTACACTTTGATTCCACATTTCATTTATAGTCAATTCGGTATTTTTTCGACTCAATCACGAATGCTAAGCAGAATGTTGAGAACCCTTTTAACATAGAATGTTGTTAGTCAACTTTTTATTAAGCACATAGTAATTACTTTAACGCACTCATAAGTAAAATTTAGTATAAGGTATTTAGTAATAAATAATACAATCCGACCACCCTTCCATTGGAGATTTTAATACCTACCATTCGTATTGAAAAAACATTCTTAACTTGTAATTTTTGCCTTTAAAAATCGACCAAAACGTTTCCAATTGCACACCGTTATATGACAAAAATTTAGTTTAGTTAATCACAACAAACCAATTACCTAACAATCTTTTTTTAAAGCAATGTTTTTCAAAATAACTTCAACGAAGTTTTCATCAATAATTTAGTGTGCTATTTACTCGAGCACGGTTTGTAATACCAGCCTATATACGTTTTGCTGATCATTAATTTCAGGTTTCCTCTCGATTTTTCCTTCACCGTTTAACAGTCAGAATAATAAAGAAAGAACCAACTAACAACTACAAACAACTTTTATTAACAAAACTGACAAAAGTCTTAAAACGACTTTGCTCTATCACTCTTTTAAAAAGTACTTTTAATGATTTGGATCGAATCTGCACCTCGTGCTTAGGCTCGCTATACAAATTCTTGTATAGCAAGACCTCCACGATACTAGACAAATGTTTACATTATACTAATATTATTGTGTAATTTTTCAGCTACAACACTCGCACGAATAGGACCACGACGCACACGAGCTCCATCAGCCGACCCCCGTGGGCATACCCTGACTCCAGCTACGACACCTGGGAGGATTAGATCAAACGACTGGATTCGACGACTGTCTTTTTTATGGATTTTCTTAGATATAGCCCTGTATGCTTGTTATATAATTTAAAATGAAATATTTTGTGATTTAATTCATACGAAATTTGCAGAGCTATAGCAACGGGTTAAAGTTATATTTCGTTTCGTTTTTTGTTTTCGGTTTTATTTTTTCTACAACAAGCTATGCCTATCCTCTATCGTTTTTGTTCAACTTTCTGTTGTACTTTCGTTTCGTGGCTCTTTACTGTAGGCATTTTATATTAGTAAGCCACGTATATATTCTCTTTATACGTGTAATCTATCCGTAGTATCGTATATTGTATGTATACACTGTTTTTATATGCCTATAACTTAAGAACCGCGCATATTCTGTACTCATACCTACAGAATTCCCGTCAAAGCTAGTAACTGGTTTGGGGATACTAACGCATGCACCCAACTTTAACTACGGTGTCTAAATTGCCATTAATATAACGGTCCTAAAACACAGTTCCGAATTAGTACAGTTTATAAAAGACGCGGAAATCCAATTTGTATGATTTTTCCAAAATTCTAATATCCCAAACATATCAAGTAATTTTTTACACTTTTCAATTTTTTTGTTGACCTCTTACAAAAATATAAGATAGTTTTGATAACTATAGGTGAATACCTAAAATAGTTGTATTTTGTAACCCATATATCGGCCTTAAGTTTTTGAAACTTCAAAAAATACCTTCATTATTTTTATATCGGTACTTTTCACCTGTTTATTGTTAAGTAGACTTTATTCAGCTCAAACGTTGTTAAATATTTATATATATAACGTCGGGCTTACTATTTATAATCTCATTTCGCACTTTATATACGTATATATATTATTTTTAATTTATTTCTTCGTCATTAATCTCTAAATTGATTTAAATAGAAGCAACAATAATCACTATGGTTAAGGTCTTCCCGTTGATTTAAAACAGCTCATTGCCTCTATAGCACAGACTGTAAGCAATAGACAAAATAACATCCATGCCTATTAAAAACTTACAGGAGTCATAATGAGTTATTAGGTTTAGTTAATACGTGAGATTATGCTTATATGTAACATAAGGCGTTTAGCAGATAATGAACTAGAGTCTCACAACATCATTTATCATCGAGACCGCGATTTAAAAGCCTTTGTGTCCAGCGCGCTGAAATAACACCGCGGATTTTTGTGTCAATTGAAAATAAACTTTAAGACCACTTTTCGAAGCTTCATAAGTGATCGGCTTAGATTTCCAACTAAAATGCTTTTACGTACTTGATATGAACTTTTCAAATAAAACACCTTAATATCACTAGATGAAGGTCTGTATTCGAGTTTCACAAAAATATTTACTGTGTTGCGCTTGGCTAAATGGTCAAATTGTTGACTACAAGAAAAAAAAACGGCAAATAACCAAAGTCTGCATCGTCTGCTCAGCGCTACTTGTATAATTTAAACCTTTTTAGTTGTATCTTTGTCTTTCTCGTTACGTCTCATTATGTTTGTATTTACTTCATAATTATTATAAATGTGATATTTTAAGTACTATCTAAACTATAACCTAATGTATTATTAGAATTCTTTAGTAAAATATGTAATAATCGTTACGTATAACATTGTAGGCTAAATTTGTTTAGTGTAGGTATTTGTATTTCCTTATTCACATGACAAGATCAGTTGACCTGGAAAAGGCCTCGAAACTCTAACATCGACAGACAACTTATGTACCGTGATATTCAACCAACTTTCTCCAAAAAAGTTGTCTTTCAAATATCTAAGATCAGGGTTGAGGTTTAATATGGCAGAATAGTAAATGTTCCAATTCAAAGTAAATCTTCTAATGCAGTATAAGAACATCGTATAAATCCGCTTTGGTTGGTGAAAACCATAATTCTTTAATAGCTTCAATAATTTCGTCAACGTGAGGGTATGACAAACTTCTATTTGGATGACAAAATTAATATAAAATCATAGGCCTTAATGATAAAAAAATTGTTGATGTTGATAAATAACTAGTAATTGTTGGCTCTTCCAAGTTGAGCTATAACTCATCTTGGAATGAATTGATTTGTAATTAAAATTGTTAAAAGCGGTTCGCTAACAGCTAAAGGAATCAGTCAAATACGTTTCTTTTGGTATTTTTGATTATGATTGTGTTCGTCATCTTACATATTTATGAATTAGAAGTATATATTGGAACGGACTACCGGACTTGACGGGATCATATTCCACTCACAAAACCAGAGTGACCAAGAAGGAGAACTAAGGCTCTAAGCCGCGAACATCCGAAATTGCTTTCCCGATACAGGCGTACCTAGTAGACCCTCAGGGAGCGGCTTACTTTAAACACACGTCACAAAGCCGTCTGCAGAAATTGCATGACGGCGATAAGAGGACCAGGAATACATTTCTTGTCCTTTTATCCTTTTAGGTACATCTACCGCCTGAAGACTACGGTTTCAAGGGAAATAGATCCTAAATAACATCGCATTGCCGCTAAAAGTCACCAAGACACAATGGTCTTCTAGTTTTATTCTATATCATGCGTGTACTTACCAGGACCGCAACGTCTAGGTCCTGCGTCAAAACAGAGATGATACACCGACCACTCTCTTATGTAAAATAGTTTATATTATGTCCTGTGTGGATTATCCACACTCGCACTGTGTAACAATAACTGTTAGTATTATAAAAGCGGTCCTTCTATTAAACAATGGTACCATCAATACTGCTGTGTTGTTGAGAAACTTCAGTTGAGCGACCATCTCAATTCGGAGGATCTGGGAACGAAAAGTTACTTAAAGGATAATTCCTCTCGCAATGCCCAGTTTAACAACTTATTCCCTTTAGCTCCTCGAAGCATAACATCGGGTAAAAAAGAACAACAAAGATCTACTGAATCAATGAACAAGAACACAGCTTTTGTTTATTTTACTTCAGTTCACTTTATCAGTAACCGCAGAACACTTGAATTTACCAATACAAAGTTTAACGCTCAAATTTAAAAATGTTTCGTTTATTTAGTTTATAGATAGTTCATTGAATATTGAAGACCTACTTATCATTGTTCATTGTTGATATGAAGGATTATAACTGTAGGTCGTAATTAAATGGTGTTGTTAATCTAACTTTTAAGGATTAAATCGGTAAGCTTAGTGCAGACCTTTCGGCGTCCCTTAACGAGTCAAACACCTGAGATCTCGAGAATTGGAAGAAGCAACAATCAGCTACAAGCTATGGCCATATCTAAAACTATGCTTATACCCAGTATAAAACCTTTTACTGGGTATGGTTGACTTGAACAACAAAGTTGACAGATTTATCTACCGGCCTGAAAATCCATCTATCCGCCAGGTTCCAAGTATCAGCCGACATTTCTGCACTAAGCTTTAAAATACACTGAAAAGTTTACATGAAAGGCACGGGAACGTTAGAGCTGGGTTATAGTTGGGGTAGATTCCCTCAGCCTTGAATGGAGATCGTACGGGTGTATTTTATAGTGCCGAATCGATGTTCCCCACATGTAACCGAGTTATCCAATCACTGCATAGGTATTTACTTGCGGGAGTATTAGCTAGAGATAGATTTATGAAGATAAGATCGTTTCAAATTGTCCATATTAAGAGAAATCAAAAAACAGACATTGAGCAAAATAATCTAAGGACATCAAAGGGCAACATACAAAAAAGCCTTCTAAAAGAGCCAAAATCAGCCCAGACTGCCACGTATACAACTTACAACTACTGTCACCGTTAACCATCTCTCTAGCTACATATTCCCGCTTCGTAGTTCAGATACATTTGACAATGTCCAGCTTCAATATAACCAACGCCCTAATAACGCATTTTAATGACACCATTTGACGCAGTGCCATATTATCTCAAGTAGGTGCCATATAACCGTGGATAAGCTAGAAATTATCAATGTATCTCTCGCCATGCTTACATCCCTATTTTAGAATAACATAAGTTTATTGTTATAGTTAATTTTGCCTATATATTGATCTCAAACTATGTTAGTTATGTTTTATAAGTTTAATGTGTTATGTTTAAGTTATTTGTTGGTTTTAACGGCTACGGCGGTTTTTTGACTATCCAAAATATAATCATCCTTGAAGCATTATCAATTAATAATCTGCTGATAGTAGTTTTATCAGTTTTGTAGGAGGTTCATAAATTTTTCCAAAGAAGATTTGTTTGAGACTTTAGTTGAAGACCAGCCGTAGTCGTTATAGAATAATGCACACCTTCGATATTATTTATACTGTTTCTGCTGTCGCCGATCCGGACCGCAGCAGCGCCGGTTAGTGTAATGTTTACAGCACTTAGGGCATTGTATAATACAATCAGGAACATAGAACGGTAAACAACGTAGGTAGGGATTATCAGAAAGGTCGAAAGGACCGTACGAGGTCAGGTAGACAAAATACCAGCAGTAGTTAATCGGGTTTTGGAGAAAAAACCTAAAGTAAGACTTAAAGAACTTGGTAGGGAAATTGTAAAGGAAAAGGATTTGAGGAATTGGAAGGGGCGATGTGAGCATGTAGTATTCAAGCTAAAGAAACAAATAACAACTGACATTGTTAAATGCTATATTAAATACCAGAGTAAGACTGCAAGAAGCTCTTCTATGTGTCAAGATTACTTAGAAGTTAATGTGCACAGAAAGATATTGGACCAATGATTGTAACCGATTCGCTGCTTCGCTCCGGAAAAAAAAACATTTTGTGATATGTAAACTTAATGTAACTTAACCAATCGTAATAAAATGTTACAAAAGAATCGTCGTTTTTATTCTTACGTTACCCTTTTTTCCTTTTAATACCTCAAGAAAACCAGAATTGCCAAAGAGCCGAGAGAACATTGACTTAATTACATTAGAAAACAAAGTAGATACCAAAAAATGTGCCCAACCTTTGACAGCAACCGTACTTATCGGTTGCGGCGATGAAATTGGCCAGATCGAGATTGGTTCGCGATCTTAACTTGCATGGCAACCAATAGGAATGGTAATTTAAAAACCTTACAAAGAAGAAAAATCTGTCAAGAGGGGATGTCAAAGATCATGAGTGCAGATAATACAGACCAATTACTGCACTTTATGGCGATTGGTGACCAACACAACCAACCAACACAACAAGAGACAAGGTAACTAACTACAAGCACGTGTTAAACGATCACATATTTAGTAACGCTCGGCCAAATTGCTTTGTGAATGGTTGACCATTTATGTTCGTTCGTTCCAAAGCCTCGCTAAATTGTAGGCCCCTTTTTAATTTGTACATCTTTGACAGTTGTTACGAGTAGTCAAAACCAAGATTGTCTGAGAACCCTTACCATGTCTTATCATATGGCCGGATAACTGGGTTGAGTTTAGATTTAAGCAAGGGTTCAGCTGCATTCGGTCAGCCATCAATAGCATAAGCTATTTGAATTCCCGCTATACAATTTTCCACATAGGTGCGCTGGTATAGGCCGAACTTACGGGTGTGTCAATGAGACAGCCTTAATTTAGTTTTCAGCTTAAAATTTGTATTCGGACACATGTGGTCTCATACCCAACTGCAATTTGTTTAGTCTACTGTTTATAGCACGTTAATCAACATTTTTAATTAAAATTTTGATGATATTGTCCGTAATCAGGAAAGTAACAGCTAAAAGGACGAATGCGGAAAATAACATCGCAAATATACTAACACCCCTATGGAGAAGAACATTTAAATAACGTTTAACGGTGTCGTTATAAATAAAACCAATATGGCGACAGAATCAATGTTTTATTTCTAAACCTCATAATGCCGTATCATGTGCGCTTTCTTCTCTCAAACATCAAACAAGTAACATTAAGAAGAAATGTGTATCATTTCATTTGGAACTACGTATTATATACACAATGGTTTGTCATATATATCTAGAAAATTCTTAAAACTTTCAGATACAATGTTTTCACAAGATGTTTGTCTGAATTTATTAATACAACATTTATAACAGATAGAATCAATACTTTAAGTTACTCTACTCATAAATTAATAACACAATTTTATAATACTTACGGGAAGCATCGGTACACATTAATTTGTTTGTTAGTAATAAGTCGAATCGACAGTTTTAAACATCACCACTTATCCTACACATAAATTTAGTTCTCCAAAAATAATTTTAAATATATTAAAATGTTTAAAATACTACGCTACATAATTGATTTGAACAGCCAATTGTTTATTTCTACATGAATACTTTTGTAGACTTCTAAATGACCAAAAAAAAATCAAAACGTTTTTCAACAATATGTATAATACCAGAAAAATTGTTCATAACGATTTTCTTCGTAGCTCTGACAATCCAAGTTTCGAATAATTACTATCAAACAATAAAATATTTATACTAAAAGAGGCGTTAGTTTTGTGGACACTTTTTATAATTATAGGGAATTTCTGCAAACTACGTATTACATTTAAACATGAAGTTAGAATGATTACATCTGCTAATCATAAACATTTAACATCGAATTTAATACGGGTAATATAATATGAGTTACATGTATTTAAATAACTACTTGATTAATATGATGAGGTTACAAGGAATTCCATGTATCTACGCCCTGACATTTAAAACATCACACACTGAATCACGAATGCGGTCTGCGACAGATGTCGGGTACACAACGACAAATACCATGAGTTGTTGTGCTCTTATGTAAGCAACAAAATTGTTTTGTCACGAAGTATCGACTATACTTGGCATCATACTAAACACCAATTTGTAAAATTCTCGTCGCTCAGGTTGTGTGAACCTACATCTGTTACCAACAACACCTTTGATAAATTAACACTATCGTAAGATGCAATAACAGTACTGTTTGGTGGCTAGGTACTGAGAGAATGCACAATATAATATTACAAAACTTATTACTATCTTAGTATGGTTGTTAGATATGTTCCTGAAATTGGAGTTACGCCCGCTATGCGAGCACATGTATTGTTTATCCAACTTAAACCTACAACAATCTGTAGTAAGATTAAGGAGTATGGAGAGAACCGGGTCTATCTTTTACAGCAGATTTTTTTTTGTAATTTTTGGATTAAAGAAACATAATTTTAAAGAAAATCATTGAATTAAAATTTTGAACTGAAACGGTTGACTAAAAGTCGATTGGTCCACGAATGAACCATTAGCTTTTCGTCGACCAATTATTCTTTGGGTGAAAAGTTATTGGTCCAAAAATTCTGCATTCACTGACGGAGAGGTGTGGTGGCGAAACGTTCGTGGATGTCTTTGGTTGTAAACTTAATGGTTTAATGATAATGTTATCATTTACCAATCGACTCGGTAACCAAATCAGTTTCGTATATATGACCAGAATATCCAAGTGAAATTTTACTCAAAAAGCTAAAATATATTTTTGTGAGAGCAAATTTAAATTTTGATGAATCTACATTTGCCTAAAAACAATGAAAATATTCGTTAAGCCAAATTCAATTCGGATCTCATAGATTCTGCCAAAAAAGGAAACCCGTAGGGATCACATTACACGGGGAAACACAATATCATACAAACAATGGAATAGACACATAAAGTACATATCAAAAATGAAACTGAAAAAAAAAAACATATCAAAATCCATTAGTGAAATGAAAACAGTTAAAAAAATCACAACCATCTTATGAAAGTGATCGATCACATACGGTTGCTAAGAATAAATCGGGCTTCGGAATATTAACATGACAAAGTGGACTTTGATAGCATGAGTTCAACTACATGCAAGATTTACAAATACACTTTAATTTTGGAAATACTTAAAAAAAACAATGATCACTCATGGTATTTTAAAATAAATTGTATTAAAGTATAATGACGCTTCAAACTGTAAATAAATGTTAGCCAAACGTAAAAACGTTCCAAAATCAGTTAGGCCAATTTGTTTAGAATTTTATTAAATTAAATGGACTGAAAGCAATATCTAAATCCTTTTGCCAAGTCAACTGTAACGCCTCAAGTCGCATTTCAAACTCAGTCAATGTCGGGGATTGATCCTTGAAATGCGCCGGCGCATTCCCCGGAACACGGACGGATCGAGGAGACTTCGCTTGTCCGCGGCTGTCTCTTACTAATGATTGTACCTATTCTATATCTACCGTGAATAAAACACCCAAACATATTGATCTACCTCAAAAGCCCAATATGTTCGGGTGTTTTATAAGCATTAATGCGGGACTGTGTTTCCAGTGGGGGTATTAGGTACAATAATTTGTAAGAGACGTGTGTTCTAGGCGCTGACCCAAGCGAGGTCTTCTCGATCCGTCCGTGTTCCCAGCTCACCAGCTGATGTCGCCACATGTCGAGGATCAATCCCCGACAGTCAACTATCCCACCACTTACACTGGTTAGTTGCTACTGCTACACAGTTTAATTAAATGGAAATGCAGACTTAAATAAACCGCGCTCGCAAAACGCAAGCTTTATATAACTAAGAAACTCATAACGAAATCACAATACCGTTGTTGGCACTCACTATCGACGCTTGACCCTACCACGAATTATTTTACTGTATCGTATCATTAATTTAATAAGTTATATTGTAAATGTTTTATTTGAATGAACATTGATATTTATGTGATATACTTAAATATGATGACGGCTATGTGATTATTTGTAATATTATTATTGGTATATACTAAAACCGAAACTTTTTAATGTGTTCAAGTGTAAATCTTGAACGATGGCTGTTGTATCATCTCATTATTTTCATTTAGACTTGTTGGCGGCATAAGATCGACAAAAAAACATGGTGTGAAAATAGAACCATTTCCAGGTTTCGTATATACTAAAAATAAGCGTTTATACTGAACACAGACCCTGAGTAGACGACGTAAATTTGTTCGTCAAGCAGACAAGACCGCCTATCCTAGTTACTGCGCTCAGCAAGGCAGTGCCAATAATGTTTGCTGCATGTAAATAATCAATCAAAAAGGGTATTTTAATACAAATCGTGTCGCCTGCTCAGGTTTTAAACGGTTTTTTAAATAACGATACGAGTAAATCATTCTTGGTGAGTCTGTTGGTCTCCATCGGCGGGGCTGAGGGCGGCAGCTTCGTCTTGGAAGCCCTCAGGAGGTCCGGTCCCGGTGTCGGCGGCCTGTTCGCCCTCTGGACTCGTGTTCTCGTCCTTCTCCTCGATGGAGGCGTGCTCGTTGCGGAGACTAGTCCCGCCCGCTCCGCACTCGCCCGTGGGCCGCAACACGAGGTACATCAGCAGATCGGACAGCGATATAATGCCGATCACTTTGTCGTTCTCATCGACTACTACCAAACGATGAACCTGGAATTTGATTGTTTTATAACTTAATTCATTTATTGAGGTCAACAATAGATCACAATAAAGTAGTACTATCAAAATAACTTTGTGTAACATAACGGAATAAATTTCGAGATTCGGCGATCCTCTCTTTGCATAATTAGCATAAACAGGCCGCTTTTTCGCGATTTTCGCTCGTGATTGAGCAAAGCAGCGTTTTGACTCGCCGTAATATGCTGAATGGCCATTCTATTGGTGTATAAGGTCGTACATGGTTAGGCAAGAAAAATTGCAAGCGCAAGTTTCAGCAAAATTGCGTTTCCAAAATCTTGATCAGATCGGCCACTAAAATCTCCTTGCTTGCAACCAGCTTGCCCCAGTGTGGCTACATCTATGGGACTACATTAATAAGATCGCAAAGAAATACTAACCTCAGCTCGCACTATCCTTTCCATGACATCGTAGAGTGTTTCATCGAGGGTGCACTTTTGGACGCCCTCGAACCACTCGTTGCGGTGTTCGTTGGCTGTCTTTAGGGTCACGTCCAGATTGTTATACGTCTTCTCAGCTGCTAAATTCTAAAGGAAGGTATGCGATAAGTCAGGTAACAAATAATTTAAACAAAAAAATACATATCTAGATTGTTTGCTTTTAGTTTAGATAGCTATACAATAGAAAAATTACCGACTGTTAAAAGTTACAATAGGTCTTGAAAAAATAGCCTTTGTCCTATGTTCGGAATTGATGTAAAACTGTTCAGTTAATAAAAGGTTTTATTTTACACAACGCCATCTAGTCTCAAACTAAGCAAAGCTTGTATTATGACTGGACAACTGACATACTTATATATTTCTAAATACATACATAGTATAGACTAATTACATAGGGACACAGAACAAATGATCGTGCTCATCACACAAACACTTGTCCTGGGTGGGAATCGAACCACGACTTCCGGTATATCCAGGGTCCCTAACCACTAGACCAACAGGCCAGTCAATAGGATAGCTGATACACTTACTATGACATCAAACTTGGCGTATATGTCCTTGAGCCGTCCGTCCGCGTCGATCAGCGGCAGCGCGGACACGCGACGGTTGACGAACTTGCGCAGCGCGTCGATGATCAGCGTGTCTTCAGTGGCCGTCTCTATGTCGTTGAGCGTGCCGATGCGAAGGTCGCGCAACTTGCATTGAAGGTACGACGGCTTTGGCAACTCATTTATCTGGAATGCAGATTTTTTCAATGTCAAATATTTATCAAAGATAAAATTGGTATTTGCTGCTAGAGGTTTAGTGTCGACCAGACTAAAACACAATCTTTATTTCTCAATAATATTGAAACTTGTGTTATTTGGAGAAGTACTACGTGTTTGAAATACATAGCTAAAATTAAGCACAAGATATATGTATTGTGCAGTACAGAACCAAAGACCCGGCACTTTTAGGGATAACCTTTTTCTCCACTTTTACACAACGCCATCTAGCGTCAAATTAAGCATAGCTCTACTATGAATACCTATACGACAACTGAGAAATTCACTTCTTTATTAAAACGTTATGGGAAAACAATGTTATTGAGGTTAAAATAATACAACAGTAGGTACTCACATATAAGAACAGGAAACGTAGGATACGTTTGTGCGTGAGGATGTACAAGACGTTGCCAGTCTCGGGGTCGATGACCGGCAGCCGATGGATGCGGTTGGTGATCAGCATCCGGATCGCCTCGAACAGGGAGCAGTCCGGCCCGATCGACACCAACGGCATCACTGAGCCTTTTAGGACTTCTGAAATCACGAGGAGGAATTTTTGATTACAATTTGAAAACAATTAGACTGCACGGATAGCCGAGTGGTTGAGGTTATCACGCCAAACCCGTAGGACTAGCATTTGTGTGATCCACAATTGCTTGTTTTGAGTCTGGGTGTCTTTGTGCATGTTTGTAAAACCCTAGAGTCGTTTTTTTTTAACATAAAAATATCAAATATCATTGAAATAGACAATAGGGACCTGACAATGTTACCACAATTGTTTTGGTCTAGAGTTGCAAACTGCATAAGTTGTCGTGATCTAAGTTGATCACGACAATCAAAGGCATCAGGCTTTTTTAAGTCTGAAGGACAAAGCTTATCAATTTTCATAGACCCATTGCTAGTTGTGCAGTTGCACGACTGAATATTCTCGATGATTTGGTTGTTCATAAATGTATTGAATTATTAAAATACTCATGATGTACTTTTACGCATGTAGCTAACAATGTAGAATATTATACAACCTTAAACTTTGAACTGTTATCGGTGTCATAAATAAAAATAAAAAGAACCTCCCAGAACATTTTCGTTAATTACACAATAGAGCCATTGTTACTTACAACTATTTTAGAATAAATTTGAACATTTTAGTTTATTCTCTGTCTATTGTTTTTTTTTATATTTGCACTTCAAGTCACTCGTGAAAAATCACAGAAATTCTTAAAAAACTCGCGGTGCACAAAATAATAACTTGATTCGTCATCATATACCCTATGGCAAAATAAATGGTTGACATTTAATGTTTTTTTCTCCCGTATATAGCAAAACTTTATGATATTTATTATTATTACACATGCGTTAAACACGTACGTCTAAATAATAGGTTATAAAAGCAGGATAATGGATCGCTTTATGCTCCGATAAAGCCAGCGCCCAGACTAGCCTAACTGCAAAACTACTCATGGTAGACTAGGTAATAGGTAACATGGTAATAGGTAGGCAGACTACGAGTCGCTTGCTTTAACGAACTCTCTTCTCTTTTTTTCTGTGCTATGCGCGATATCTTACATTTCAACAAACTTTTAGGTAAGTGGTAAGTGTTAAGACCATATCCAATTGAGTAACAGGTCGATGAGCATTCGCATGAACTTTACTTCAAGATGGTGCAGAGATTTTTTAGTTACACGTCTTGAAACTGTCGAAGCCTTGAACTTTGAGTAAGGTGACTTGGTCGGAGGGATGTCCCCCCACAAGTCAGGAGTGACCTAGGCATAAGATTTAGCAATAGCCGCATTAGTGGCTTTAGCAAAGTTGCCCAAGGTGAGATATAGCAGTACTGAACACCAGCCATCTGAAGAAGCTTCTTAGGGACTGGGGCAGACACGATACCAGTAGCACGAGGAGCAGGAATCAACCTCACAGTAACAAATGATCAAGTGTATCAATCACCGCAACATAAACAATAAGTAATGTACTTACGACGCCAAGTCTCGAGTCTGTGCTCTTCGAGCTCTTCCATAGCGACGTTGGGACTCGTGTAGTACATCTGCAGGATCTTGATGAAGTCTGTTATGGTGAGCATGCCCACGACCTTCTGCCTCTGTGAGTCCCATAGGGGCGCGGCGCGGACGCCTGTTGACAAACATCATATTGGTATTGGCTATACATGATCAGTGACACCAATGTTGGCGGTAACAATTGTTGTATCATGACAATGTATTTTATGTAATTATTTCATAGACTAACGTAAAGAAGCCAGCGTGAAAGTATATAATAGCGACTATTTTACCAAATTTAGTTTTGCTTAGTAATTTACAATCTCCACCTGATACAAGCGTATATGATCCTATGTATAAACAGTTTCAGCTCAAGGGTTTGTCTTTTATTGTTGCGAACAATGCACTGGGTTTGTAACCGGTTTAATGTACGAACATCAGGACCACATGCCAATTGTATGCACGAACATTGTAGATAATGTTATAATGCGATCTAAGTGGGTCGTCATTAATCAAACGACTCGGTAATGTAGCCATATTTATACTAACGTCAACATGAAAAACGAAACTCAAAAACTAAGAGAATAGAATATTTGGCTTCTTTATTGTCGCAGTTGGCATGCTGGTCGTTATAATAGGGCATGGTTTAAAGAAACCCGAGGAGAACAAAATATTGGCAACAACATTCATTTTAATAAAGATTTTTAAGCCGAACTTTGTTTCGAAGGTGACATTATAATATATTATTTCATAAACGTAAACAATTTTTTGTTACTTGCAACATTTAAGAAAGACTGGCAGCACTGACTGCATTGATAAAAAAGTTTGCGAGATCGAGTGGTGCGATTAAGGGAAATAGAAAGACGTTATTGTAACACGATTACATATGGCTATACATCAATTGACTAACATTGTTTTCATAAAAATATTCTCACATTAAAAGCATTTTTTTGCCATTAACGAATAGAAACATGTCACATTTCCAAGGGAGATGGAAGAATAGCAAAAAAGGTTCACAGGCTTTAATAAATTGACTAATGGCAGTACTGTTATATTCAGCTATTGCAGTCTTAAAGCGTAATGTTAAACGCGTGGTTATTGTCTAAATGGGCAGTAAGTGTAACCTCCTTAAGAAACAATACAACCACGCGGTGGAGACTGCAAACGTCGAAGATTCTTTATGGCAACTGACGCAATGAAGCAGAGGTCATTAAACTCGTTATCGCACGTCTTATCATCTAATAACTGGCAAAGTTAATCAGTCACGATACAGGTATTTGTCGTAATCAACTTGTAAATCCAGGTATTAATTAATTTATCTTCATAAACTATCGGTTTTATCTAACAATAGAAAATCGTATAAATAGTAATATAGCTTTACGATTTCAATGTTAAATTCCTTAATGGTAACCTGGAACGATAAACACCTTGGTTTCCATGGCAACGCGGCCGTATTGTTTCTTATGGGGTTCCGGCGTACAATGCGAACACCATAGCTGCATAAATAAATCAGAAATGTTATTCAATCAGTTCATTCTCTTAATAACCTCGCTTCGCATCATAAACGCTTCATAATCGCTATAAACAGTCTGTATAGGAAACAATTCGCAACGCTTCATAAAATACATTCGCTATGATTAACATTAACACAAGTTTTTATTTAATAGCATACTCGTTCTAGGTCAAGGTAAGTCACTTTAATACAAAAACTCTGATTGGTAAAAAAAAACACATAAAACATGGCATTGAACAAAATGATAAGACGAACATCTAAAAGCGGCATTATTACGGTGAGCAAAATACATTTTTAATTTTAAACAATCCGAATGAAAGAGACGTCAAGTTTTTTAAACTAACCTGTCATTTGCACTCAACATGATAAATGCCTCTAGTGTCCACGGAGGAATACGCAAACATCACACACTGACCGTTATAAACGAGAGCGAAGAATGCCTTCTTGACCAGGAGCTGCGTGTCGAACACCACCAGCTTCGCAGAGGTCGGTATCAGGTCGTAGCACTTGTGGAACTTGAAGAACTTGACGAATATCTGGGACTCATCTTCCTCTGTAAGAAACATCATAGAATATTTTAATATTTACATCGGAGCATACGGCGTGCGCTAACGCGGATACAATAACTAAATGACTCATTTTTGAAGCCTATTTATAGCCGCGTACATACACTAGCGTACATTACATGTTCATTACTTTCCACTACTACATTCGAAGCGACATTGTATAATTTAACGTTGTGATAATAAGTGGACTTTATTTAGATTTTTCTCGAGTAGATTGTTTTGTCAGTTTGTAAAAAGTATTCGATTAAACTGAAGGTGAGCAACTGGATGTTTACAAACTTGACTTGAAAATATGTTTGCGTAGATCATAATCTTTGAGTTTTGATTTGTGTTTGATGACTACTTTATTGTGATTCTTTGTAAACTACAGCTAAAGATGGGCTGGCGGGTCTTCTGGCGCTTAATTAAGTCAGCTGTTCATAAAACTCAAACAAGGATTTTTTCTAAGAAAGAAATCTATTTTTTAAAAGGGAAACTCTAAAGATCTACAAAGAAAGAGCGCTGCGAGGCCATTACTTCACGTGCTTTCATTACTTAACGAAACGCTGTGAGACTACCCCGGAATCTCGGGCTGCAACTTTACGATCGAAGCGCTACACTCTACCACTCCCTAAAAAACTCGCACGTAGGTAAGTACTTTATAAAATAACTTAAAAATGTGATAAGTTAGAGTCTAAGATTTAAAACTGGATATCATAATCAACATAAATTAATTCTAGACGTGTTCTCACAATGACTGATGATAATTTTTGGTAGGTAGCTAGGGGTATGAGACAGCAGTTACTACCCTGCTGAGTACACGCCTCCCTTCCCTCCTTACACCATTATTTATGGGAATTTGGGGCTCCTCGCGCAAACGAGCCGATTAAAACCCGCCACGGCCGACATCTCCTTCGGAGAAATATCATTCCAATAATAAAACTTCGAACTTCGGATGATATTTGATGATAGAAAAACGTATAGTACATTAAAAGTTCGGTTCTATTAATAACTTCATTATGTTCGATACTGTAGCAGGTGCAAATCTCCTAGTAGAGATTTCTATAGAAGCATTCAAAGCATTCAAGTTGAGAAGAATACATTTTAGGTGACAATGTGCAAATTACCAATATGAAAATACATTTTCCTATCCCGTTCCCTAATTGCAAAGAAAAATTGTGTCAACTACCGACATTCAAAAAGTCGTTTAAATACTGAGTTTAGAAGTTATTTACAATAACTCAACTGGCTTACGTTCGCTTCTGTATATTGAAAGTTAAGAAAGTATCTTCAAAATCAATAGAACAATCAACCGATGAGAAAAAAATAAAAAGAATAACAAGAGATAACATTTAAAGTGGAACGAAGCAAATATAGGAAAGTTAAATGCCAGGCAAAACGGGTTCATTTATGTAATTAGTCCCAGAGAACAAAGGCAAGTTGGCAATTAATACCAGAAGTCAAACAGATTAAATTAGTTTGTTGGAAATTTTATAAAACAAATTTATGAGACTAGTTTCGTATCAGCTATAAACTTTGGGACTCATTAGTAGTAATGATCAATGCAATCAAACAAGTTATTTAAGGAAAAACGATACCATATTTATGAGATTTTTGTAATTTAATTGTGGGATCACTAGATAAAATCTGACATAATTTCTATGTCCTTTTTGCCGTAACTTTATTTCTTGTAAGGAAACTTTAGAGGATGTTATAAATTATAGTCGTTACGCCCAGATTTAGGCCTTGTTTAGAGAGACGTGGAACATTAAGGAGAACGTTGGACGTTCTACGCGTCTAGCATTTTTTTTCTTACACCAAAACTGGGCGTAAAGCGGCAAGCGGCATGTGTGTTATATAGGGGCGGGGCCAGCAAAGTCGAACAAATAAAAAAACAGCATTTTGAAACTAAATACGTATTGATCAGGTCTAACAATTGGTCGTTGCGTTTAAGAAGATAAGGGACATTGGGCAACGGTGGCACGAGAAGGGCGGAGTGACGGATGTCCGCGGCTGTCGCAGTAGCCAGCACAGCGAGCATTGTTTGAACATGTCACAACGGGGACGTGTGATGCAAAAAAAACTACCTGTCGAACGACATTTTACGAAAAAAAAAGCATTTTACCAGGCAAGCGACGCAGACTCCTACATTGCGGGTTACGCTATTATCAAATAAAACGCGCAAATTACGCGTAGGCTTTAACTCCCTTATAAATTTCAATAATTTTGAAAGGATCGCTCAACCTTGGTTTCTAAGCGCACCTGTGTATCTCCATACGACACTTTAGAAATTTCTAGACGATAGGTGTTGCGTGTTCGGCGATAGGTTTGATCTTTCGCTGGTATGAAAAAACCTCTTTCGATTTCTTATAACTCAGGGACCGTGAAAGTAACATGTGTCATCGACGTTACCGTCTACATTTTTTCCAAACGTCATTCTTAAGACGTGTCTTTTTATGAAGTATTGTTGTACTTATAACACTAGGTATTACAGGTTTTAAAATAAATTGAAATTGTTTAACGGGAACCGTGATATTTGTATTGTATACTTGTATATTTGCCATGCTCCGAGATACAGACATTGGTAACTATATCCACGTTCGGGATTATATAATAAATTCCGTACTTTTCGGATGTTTTTTTTACAAAAATTGATCTCAGAAGCAAATACTATTATTATAGATGGTTTCGTTAATTATTACAGCAGTTATATAAACCATTTATTCTTATTAGATTATTCAATAAGAAGACAGTCTAGTAAATTATTAAAGATTTTCTTTAATGTTCCATGTCCATAAAAAGGATAAATGAAAATTGGTAATATATTTTTTCGTGATCTTTTGTTGCCACTTTTCATTACCTACACAATCTCAGGATCATTCCGGGATCCCGGAAATACTAAGACTCGAATTTCTCGACCGGGATCGAATCCTCTTTTGGTAACGTAAAGTTTTCAAGCCCTAGAACACTACCAATTCTCCTCTAGCTTCAATAACTCTTAATAATGATTGATTATTGCCTATGACGAAACAGCTATTGAGGTCAAAAAAGAGTTTAGATTAGCCGACGCGGACGCTGTTAAAACGCAAACTTAGCAACAATATAAATGCAATATGTTGTAACATTTTGTTGAATCATGTATATTTGTGTCTTATGTAGTTATCAATAAAGGGTGGACTCAAAAATAGATGTATGAATTAAATGCATAGACAACAAAATTTAACTTTCGTTTTTGGTTTCTAACGAGAGTCTGACTCGCATCCAGCTGTTTCTTTTTTTATATCGATCGGATTTTAACCACCATGGCCTTTTGATAGACATATGACTTGAAGGGCATCAAAAGGTTACGGTAGAATATCTATGGTAATCAGTTTTACATAAATTGTAGTTCAACAGTGTGTAGAGCGACTAGGGTTGCCAACTATACTGTTTTAAACAGTATTATACTGTTTTTCACTAAATTATACTTTTTACTGTTTTACAAAAAAAAAGTATACAAAAATACTGTTTTCAGCATCGAAGCAGACGCTCAAAAATTTTTTTTGTCAGACAGAGGGCGCTCACTGCGCGCTCACTGCTGCAGCTAAAAACAAATCAAATCACACTAAGTTTCTGAACGAATCTGTCACTGTCAGTGTGCCTACTGTCACTGTCAGTGACAAATATTCAAGACTGTCAGTGTCATGTCATTCGTGTATGTTACAATTACTACTACGTTAAGTTCGTTATCAATATTTAACCGTTTTTTTGTGTGGAGTGAACCCTGTAGTGATAAGCTTAGTGTACAAAAGATGGAAAGTGATAGTGACACTACTCCTACAACGCCAAGAAAGAAAGCCAAACTATCGAAGGTAAAGCAAAAATATAAGCACGAATGGGAATGCCAATATGACTGGTTAACGAGTGATCCACTGTGCGAATATAATGCTAAATGCAAAATGTGTGCTTTAACATTTACAATTTCTCACGCAGGTGTTGGGCAGGTTCGGAACTTTCGTTTGCATCTTGCTTGATTTCCACTTATCAATTTTTGCTTAAATAATAAGATATTTTAGGTAACTATTTTACTATATTTCGTTTCCGTTTTTTTAGGTTAAACAACACTTGACCAGCAAAAAACACCAAGCAAAAATGGAAATGAGAAAATCTAGTGGATTGTTACAAAAGTTTTTTCCTAAAACTTCTGCTTCTACATCAGGCTTGTCTTCTAATGAAGATACCAAGTTAGCAGCGGCTGAGTTAGCGATGACATACCATACTGTCAAGCATAATTTATCATACAATAGCCAGGACTGTAGTATCAAATTAAATAAGATTATCTATGTTGATTCCAAAACAGCCACTAACTTACGATTGGCTAGGACAAAAATGGAGGCATTAGTGACCGAAGTTCTTGGCCCACATTCCTTGCAGTCTGTTATTGATCAGTTAAATAAAGACAATGTATTTTACTGTCTGCAAACTGATGCCTCCAATAAAAAAAATATTAAATTGTTTCCTCTGGTAGTTCAATATTTTACCCCTAAAAGTGGAATACAACAAAAATTAATTGATTTTTATGAAAATCCAGATGAATCTGCCAATGGTATGTTTTCAGCAATTAAAAACTCCTTAGAGTCTTTGGAACTTCCTTTCAGTCAAATATCTGGTTTTAGCGCTGACAATACTAATGCAAATTTTGGACATAATCATTCATTATATACAAACATTTTAGAGGTTATTCCAGATTTAATAAAAGGAAATTGTCATGCCCATATTGTACACAATTCAGTGAAACATGCTATGAATTGTTTAAATTATGACATTGAGAACATTATATTAAAAATCTATAGCCATTTTTCTGTGTCAGCATGCAGAAGAGAAGAATTAAAAAGATTTGTAGCACTTGCTGAAGGAGAGTTTCATGAAATAAAACGACACATAGGAACTCGTTGGCTGTCACTTTTACCAGCGATTGATACAATTTTGCTTAATTGGATACCAATTTGTAATTACTTTGTTGATTTGGATGTTGACTGTCCAATGGTTATTCAAAATTTATTAATGTTAGATGATAATGTTAAAAATAAAGTTATTTATAGTTACCTTCTGTATGCTAGTCATATATTAAATGTTTTCAATAAAACAATTAAGAAATTAGAAGGAAATGATGTAACAATTTTAGATGTTTATAACACTATGACTGGTTTAAAGACTGAGCTAATTCAAAGAAAAAATGATAATTATTTTGGCCATGAAACAAAAAAAGTTTTAAATACCATTAGAGAGTCTTCCCAAGAAGTTTTTAATAGAACTATTAATAACTTTATACTTTTTATTGAAAAGGCTAATTTGTATTTAGAGAAATGGTTCGATTTCAGTCAGACTAATTGGCTTTCTTTAATTAGCTGTTTGTCATTGAAGTCTGCAGTGACATTTGATCATTTTGAGAAAATTATAGATAATCTAAATTTATATAGACTCAATATTGGTATGGATGATTTATATTCAGAATTAACAAATTTTAAAGTAATTTATGAGAAAATATCAGAAGACAAAAATTTTACTGAAATGAGTACTGGCCAAAAATGGAGCCATTTATTAGTTAACACTGCAGAAGAATTTAAAAACATTACAAAAATAGTCTCATATCTACTTTCTGTTCCCGCCACCTCAGCATTTACTGAAAGAGTTTTTTCAGTAATGAATGCTAAGTGGCGGGATGATAGAAACAGAGCATCCATCAAATTAATAAAAAACGAGCTCCTCATTTATTTTAACTTTGATATAAATTGTGATGAGGCATATGAAATTTTTAAAAAAGATTGTGAATTAATACGTTGTGCGAGAAGCTCAAAAAAATATGTATTTAAAGCAATAAATAAATAAAATACTGTTCGTTTTTCTAAAATACTGTTTGATAATCTTCATAGACCTGAATATACTTTTTTTCTTGTAAAAAAAGTTGGCAACCCTAAGAGCGACGTAAATACGACTCTTGTCACGTACACCGCGATTATTTGTTTTCATACTAAGAAATAATTATTTTACATACGGACTACGATTGACAATATTTTATGCTTTTTGTATATTTATATTTTTAATGTATATCTATGTATATTAATATATAAACCTGAAGAGTTTGTTTGTTTGTTTGAACGCGCTAATCTCAGAAACTACCGGTTCAAATTGAAAAATTCTTTTTGTTTTGTATAGACCATTCACCGAGGAAGGTTTTAGGCTATACACCATCACGCTGCTACTAATAGGAGCGAAGATACAATGGATAATGTGGAAAAAACAGGGAAAATTATTCATCTTCTAAGGCTTCCGTTCAAAAATTCCTAACTTATATCTTCTAACCGTAGCGAATGCGTATTTCTTTTGAAACCTTTTTCGTCGTGTCTTTTTAGCTCAGTATTAGCTTTGATTGCTTTACCGGACTATTACTAACGCTAGAAGAACTACGGATGAAAGCCAGCGTTTCTATGAAGATTAACAAACAAAACTGAACATATTTTTCTAGATAAGCGAAATTAAAAAACTATTATTTTTGTTTTTGTCTTTGTGCAATTTTTATAATTATTTTACTTCAAAACCATTAAATTGCGTTGTTTTATTTTCTATGCGTAATTTGTCTGGTTTGAATTAATTCGATATTTTATACTTTGATTAAAAATTCAATATATAGTACTACTAGCTGACCCAGCAAACGTTGTATGGCGAAAAATTTTTTTCTAGTTGTATGTATTTTTAATGCCACATTAATAAAAAAATTAAAACAAAGAATTTCGTCCAAAAACTTTTTTTTTTTTATTGTGAGCAACCATTATCACTTATGGGTATTAAAAATAGATGTTAGTCGTTTCTCAGACCTACTGCATACGCATATAAAATTTGGTAAAAATCGTTAAAGCCGTTTCGGAGGAGTACGGTAACTAACATCGTGTCACGGGAATTTTATATATTAGAAAAAGAAGAAGAAGATAATTTCAAAGAGTTACGATTGTTTAGTTGAACGCTCTAATCTCAAGACATTGTTTTGTGGTTGTAGAAGGCTGGCTTTGATAATATAATATTATATTCAGTAACGTAACCTATCGAAAGTGATTGAAGAAGGCTTTATGTTGCCATCACGCGAGGACCGAAAGGAGGGGGAGCAAACGAGTGAAGCCACAGCCCAGCTGTAACATACGATACAGGGCCCCAATTCTGCTATTTACAATGGCCGACGAATGAATGAAAATTGGCTCGAAACTACACTTTTCGTATTCTTTTATGCATTGTTCCTACACAATAATTAGAAATTTAGTATGGGACCATACACTCAAGGTCAATACAATGAATTTTCAGTTATTGTGTAGACAAAATGCTTAAGAGAATATAAATAATTTCGAATTTAATCCAATTGCCGTTTATTCATCGGCCATTGTAAAATAGCAGAATCGGGGCCCAGGCCCGATGAGTCACTGAATTTAAAGTAATGACGAATGCACCGCGGAATGCTAAGCAGCCAATTGAAATAAGACCTCCAGTTAGGGTTCAGGTGGCTATTCCATGTAATGAGTCAGTTCACATGCTAAAATACTAAGTATTCAAACATAGGAGACACGTCACCATGATTTAAGGCATTAATTAATTTCTACAGCAGTAAATTTTTCATATATTTAAATGTAAAATATCACCAGAAAATTAAATACTGGAAAAACACAGTTGCTAAGAGAATAATGATTCAACATACGATGCGAACCTATTTGTTTATTTACGTTCAATGATGGTGCGTTGCGCACGCGGTGCTAAGGTTGTGACGTCATTGGAAACCTCGACTACAAAATTTGAATAGTTTTTAATAGTATCGGAACGATCTATAATAACACGTGAAGAAAATTGAATGAAAACATTAGGTTCAATCAATTGAAATCGGATTAAATCAGTTTGATTGTGTTCATACCACTAAACAATATATTTATAAACAACAAGTTCTCTTGAGGAAAATACTGATTTAATATAAAATCGGTGTAAACACCTAAAGAAGCTCCACACTGTAGTTTACGAGTTGTCATAGTGACATATTTTAACTTTACCTGTCAGCTAAAACGTCTAACTAACGTCTAGCAGCAATCAACAAGGCCTAATGGTTTTCATAGAACACGTAATTATTTCCCGATGTCAATACACTTTCTGAAGACACCGGTACATAACGAACTAATCATCACGTCGTCACAGCAGCCAGACGGGCTCAACGAAAACAAAACGCAAACATCAACAGGTAGTGTTGCTCAGAACCGTTCGAGCAGCGTGGGTGACATAAACAAGCCGGCACCTTTGAGGAGCCAGTCAGCTAGGAATGACTTCCAAGCACGGCCGACAGCCTCGAACTCCTTGATGAGGTCGATGGAGTAGACAGACTCTTCGTCGTCGTCGACAGCGAGCGCGGGGTTGTCCGAGAAGTAATGTAAGCGCAGCATGCGCGGGGCCCGGGCGGCGCATTGCCCGCCGCCTCTCGGTGCGGCCCGCCGCGCCTCCCACGGCTCACTGCTAATTATACTCGCGCGCCCGCCGCGCCGGCCACGCCGCACGCCGCGCCGAACGCAACGCGACGAACTTGACACCACTTGCCGCACCGCGCCGCACCACGCCACATCGCTTGGCCGCTTGCCCCCAGCCGGCCCACGCTTTCTGCTGTGCCCGAGGAGGTGCGACTACGCTGCATCACTTGCCACTTTTAACGCCTTGATGACGCATTAGTTTGATTTAATGGTATTTTGATACCATTAAATCAAACCTTATGCTTTAATATATTTTTAGCAACGCACCTTTCAACAAGGCACTTTTACCTAATTGAAATTTCTACATAACGGACCTACATTTATTTTAATTTTTATTCAACGTTTATATTTTGGGAACATCTTCTACCAACGCCACGCTATGTATCTAAAATCCCGAATAAAACCGCCCAACTGAGTGAGTGACGTCGTATGGGATTTCTTTAATTCGATTCTTCCGCCATAACAAAAACTATTTCAAAATAAGTGTCTGTACATCAGTCAGCTGAATAAAAGTATTTTTAATGTACTGACATTCATTTTCATTTTAGTCAACAGTCCTCGATGCTCTATGTTTAGAAAACTAAAAATGAGCGTACTAGTCGGTATAAGGAAGAGTCTCTCGTTCGTTGATCTCTATTTCCATATAATATGTAACATTTACGTAAAACGGACAAACAACATTTATTTGAATTAAACGTACCCGTTGTCACTTTTGCCGACGGTTTGCAAAAACACGGTGCTGTAATTGGGTCAAAATGTAGAGTTTTCATATTAAACTAATTTGTCAGCTTTTAAATTTAGGAACATTGAAAATGTTTGTCACTAAACAAAAACTGTTTACTTCACTCAAATGATTATAAATTTATTTTTTGCAATGTTTATCTTAACATTTACAGATATACGTTTTTGGGACTAGTAGGTGTTGTATATCGTATCTATACTATGAGTACACTAACTAACAATTCAGTGATAGAAATAGCAAGCTATATTAACAACCTCAATCTTGTTCGTTATCTACCTGATAAGACAGGGAAACAACAACTGCTGAACATTAAATAAGACCTTGTGGTGAGCAAATAAACAGTTTAAATATGAACACGAGACTTCCATGAAACGTGCGCCTTTAATGTAGTACAGTAACTGACCAATGAAGATTACTGTTGTCAGCACATTATGCCACGTGTTAAAACCGTGTTGCAACGACCTTTACTATAGAACGCTGAACTGACAACCGCTAAACATTTCATGATCATTATTGAAATTTAAAAAAAATGGCGGTAGCAGAAAAAATACTATAAGCATTCTTGGAATATATAAAAGAAAACGAATGTTAATACCCCACGACTCATCGAATCCATCACAAAAACCGTTATAAACGATCTGCTGAAATATGGTTCGTTCAGCACAAGGATTTCAAAAGTTATTCCAAAAGGTTGGCATCTCGTTGCACCTGTTTTTTTACCGGACAACTTCATGAAAATAGACCTGCTCCTTTTTCAAAGCTCACGCGAGGATACACGCAGACGCAGACAGAGAGAACGTTAATTTTATGACTGGGATCAACCTAGATGCATAACTAATACTTCTTCCATTAATATTGGTACAAGAACGTTCGACACAAGAACGGATGTAGGAATAAAAAAGGTTATTGATGTTTTTTCCCTATTTTTACGAATATCGGATGGATCAACATCTACATAGGATTTTATATGACGCTTTTACGTGGGTACTCAAATGAAAAAAAGTTTTTGGTTGTTTTTTATGCTGTGTGCCAACAGGTTTGACCTATATTTGAACAGGGTGAGTGGCAGTATCAAGATGAACAAATATTGTTAGCGCCTGCTGCATTTTGATTTTATGTAATTTAAAGGATTTCCAGCCATCGATGGGCTATAGAATTTCTGTTGCTATGGGAATATTTTTGTAACGTTGTTGTAACGATATAATAATTTCTGAGATTGAAAGACAATAAACGCATCGAACAAATATCAAAAATAGGATTCGTGTGCACCACAACCTTATTGAGAACTCTTTGAAGTTATATCATTATGATTTACATTGAAAAATCCTTCACACCTTAAGTGAACATAAATGCAACATACCTGCAATATACTCGTAAATTAAATATTTACCTTCAACAAACATCAATTTTCTACGATTCAAATGAATAAGCATTTCAATCTTGTCTGCAGTTTCGAGAGACACTAGAATTGTTTTTCCGAGACCACATCACAATAAGATCACGTTGTAATAAATATACACGACAGTTAACGCTCAATGAAAACGTAACCGTGACCACGGAACACGTACACAGTCAATGTGGCTGGAGTAGCTTGTGTGTCGACGATAAAAACGAATTTATCGCCATCAAAACAATCGTTAAATTTTATATGACTAAGTACTATAATGTTAATAAGATAAAAATATATGCGTCGATAAACAATGTCGCTTTTGAAGTTTTTGCGACTTTGTTTGCAAAAATCGGTCATGGTCGAATACTGAAACGACAGTTTGATTCGTTGTTAAGGATACCTGTCTCTCTCATTTAACGCGATGTTCTCAAGAAGTCTTGAATTAAACTCTGGTATTGTATTCGAAAGTTAAAGCCGCATACTAAAACTTTGTCCAGTTTTAAGTCACCTTTTAATCTAATACCAACTTGATAGCTTGCAGGCAAGATGCTGCGCACGAAAGATTTTTAAAAACATATTTAGCAGTTAAAGTTTGTGGGGAGATCAGGCATCGCTGTTGCACAGAAGACATCAGCTTTTCTACAAATAAATATTGAGGCATCTGATAAATGACATCCGAAAACCCCATTGGACAATAGGGAAACTGATACGTTACCAGGAAATAGTATTTCGGATTTTACGAAGGAAATGGAGAAAACTCGACTGACTGGGAATCTTAGTTATATTTATACGTGACAAATATGGATGCTTGTTTGTAGAAAATAAAACGAAAGCAATTCTAAGACTGTAATGAAACAACGGAATCAAATTAGTCATCGTTATGCCTATTTATTTGACTGGTTATTTTATGCCAAGCTCACCATTCTAGATCTGCGTAATATGGAGCAATTAGGATTAATGTTACAGATACATAAAAATAAGAATTAAACGAAAAGTAAGCTGGGGTCACTAGCATCATGCCACATGTAACATGTGAATTCGACTCATAAACTTGCACTTGCATTCACATAACAAAACTCAAATTACGCATAAAATAAATATCTAGATGTCGACGATGCCAAGGAACAGAAGACAATTCTTACCCAAATATATCATCTCTGTATCAATTTTGACAACTATTACTGTATCTTCAAATAATCTGCGAGTTGTGACCTTCTGGGCGAATGTAATCAAATCACATCCTATACTAGTAGTAAGATAGGAAAAGGATAATAGAATTTATGAAAAGGTTAGAAAAGAGGGATAATAGAATAAGTTCCCTTTTAGCGTATTTTGCTAGGACCTTTTAAAAGTCTACATTAATACAATTTTCCGTCTCTAGTTTAGTCCTTCAATTTTTTTTGTAGTGACTGTAATGTTAAAAGTGAACCGCCATTATACCTACATATAAGTATAGTTTTTTACTCAAATGTTTTTTTCTGAATCGGCCTAATTAAGTATAACGAAATATATAAACTTACCCAAGTCGGAAAGGCTGACTTTTTCCAGGAACGGATCAGCCACGGGCAACTGTAACAAAGAATTGAGTCATATAAAATAAATACAAATGTGAATAACAACTAACAGCATGTTTGAAAGGAAAAAAGAAAACACGTCCATATGAAATTACATGTACTTTTTCATGCCCACGTAAACAACGTGAATAAATTCTTCGAAATCCTCGGGGCTAGCAATTAGCTGGTAGAGGGTTTTTGCCGTTGGAGAAGAGAGACAATGCTAAGCCTAGTTATGCCACCTCTCATGTTCACCCGCTACTGTCCTACTCCAACAATACGTAGTAAAGGTACAGAATCCAACTCGAGCATTATTAAATCCGATTGACGTTGAAAAGTTTTCGCGACTCTTTTTTTTAGTATGCTAAAAAGAACAATTGTTAAACTTTGGCAATACCGGATGACGATCGAGACCACTTGAAGATCTGTTGTACTTATGAATGCTTTTGTCAACCGATTTTCAGTTGGATCCCCAGTTGGGTTCTTTTTTCAAACAATGAAAAATGTTAGAAGTATGTAAGGCTCGGGAAATTTCTAGGATCGTGATAAGTCGTTCAAAAATTAGTGGCAATTAAAAAATAAAAAGTCCTAACCACATTTGTTATGAATTCATTATGCTTCCATAAAATCTAGGTAAATTTTACAGGAAGATGTCTAAAGACGTAAAGCACTCCATTCTTAGTCCACTCCACAAGCATCCTGGCTTGTGGAGTGTTCGTAATAGGGTGATGCTGTTGGTTTGTTTTATAATTACGTTGTATGACCTTTTTTATAAACAGAAACCAGTCGCATAAAATAGAAAATATTTTGCCGCAGGCGAAGGCTAGTATACAATATGTTGTTACGAAATGATACTTTAATCCAATTATAGTCTGGCTGGTGGGTCGGAAAAGCAAAAGCCAAACAGTAGCTTATGAAAACAACGGAATTAGTATCATGTATGTCATATACATTTTTATACATCGATAGCGTAATATTTCGTGCCACTGTGTACTCAAAACAAGCTATGACTACTAATGATCAATAATAACTCGTTTATGGTATATTGTTACTAAGTAATTGTGCCAAGTGTAAATATAAGTGTCCACGACAGTTAAGTTGTACTAATATAACGTAGAATACTGGGTAATTTAGATAAGACACGTCGGAAAATCACATAAGATATTTAATATGTAGCAAAAAATACAACTTCTTTTCTTACTGTATTACGCTTTATCGCTAAACTGCTCCACAGATTTTGCCGAAATTGCTGATAAATAGTACTAGTTAATCCTAAGAAAGTAAGGGGCCACGTTTTGGGGCAGTTACCGACATCCTCGCGAGGGGAGTTATAAGCTAGTACAAAATAACTCATTACTGCGTGCATATTAATTATTCGGAAGCAACCTTTGGGATCAACCTGCATTATATTACCGAACAATTGTTGTCCTCGGGACATATTTCATCAGATTAACATTGAGGATTATCCGAGTCTTTAAACATTTTTGGCGCGCTATTGTTTCACGAGTAGCTTGGGCCCACGAATGAAATCAATACTTCTCTACCCTATCTCAATTGGCCATTGTTCTTAGTTTATTGCATAACCGAGGTCATTTTATTCTTAAACTAAAAAAAAAACATTGTTTTGTAAAATTCTTTAAAACTAATATTTATTCATGAACTAAATTAACTTGGTCCTTGAAATTAAGATGTCACAGTCTCTTCAAGTTTATTTTGAGGATATTGAAGTTTCGACAAAACTCATAATAGGAATAACTAATTAGCTACTAGGTAGCCTCGATTTAAATATTTTATGAAAAGAACTCCAATAAAATTACGTTTTAATCGGGATGAAAATAGAGCCTTTAACTTTTAACGGTCCGAAATTGCCGAAGTGTTTTTTTTTGAGGTTAGTATGCAACCGTTTTTCAGTCTGCTTTGCCAGATACAAAAATCTATTACAATAGAGATGTTATGATGATGAAGAAAGAATATAACTTAAATATAAGTTACATGTTGGGTTGATATTATGTACACATTTAATTTTTTCGTCACACCATATTAACCATTTAACTATAACGCAAGTTTAAGTAGGTAAACAACTTAAGTATATTAGCAAAACTGTATTTAAATATTATATTAACTAGGTATATTAGAAATGTTAGGTATAGCTTACCCCTCGTGAATCCCGGAACAAAATGGCGGCATGGTGCGGATCGAGGAAGGCGTCCGACGCGCGATGTCTTATGGTGGGCACGTGACCTAGCGAAGACCGGCGCGCCTCTTGTGATGATGCCTTGCGTAGGTGCGCACCTGGTGACCAAAAACACAAATTATTTAAAATCCATCTTTGTTGCATGTAGGAGGACAACGTTTAGTTTACGCTTGTTTCTGGAATCTGGATGTAGCCTAATGACGATCTTTATAATCTTAATACTGGCTTTTGACCATCTTCTTTTGTAAGAATGTTATTGTTGCTGAAGCGAGACGGCGCACTAGACGAGGTAACCACTGCAACAAGCCTAGTTCAACAGCACCTTAGTCCATTCGAAGGTTTCATGTAAGATTATTATCGCTAATATGACTATTTTAATAACTTTTTATGACGAGAAATAATATATATAACATAATAAATACGTCACACTATTGGGCATAAGCCTCTTCCCCTATTGGGGGCGTCTGAGCATTGATCATCACGATAGCACGGTGCGAGTTTGCAAAAACTCGTATTTCATTTTACTTATCAACTTGCGAATATAGCTATGATCATAAACGATGCCTACGTAATATTTCTATAATTAATTGGCTTTATGTTACTTTACGAAATACACATACCCAATAAGTCACATATCGTGTTTTTTAAATGAAGACATTATCGATTTTTATAATCATTTTATTTCCCTTACTTTAAAAACCTTGAATTTCACATTTAT
Source organism: Trichoplusia ni (assembly GCF_003590095.1). Lineage (NCBI taxonomy): Eukaryota > Metazoa > Arthropoda > Insecta > Lepidoptera > Noctuidae > Trichoplusia > Trichoplusia ni. Next base: position 14,008,096 of record NC_039484.1, read on the forward strand.
AATTATTTTCCTCATTTTTCAGGTTTGTACCAAGCTAGTTTTGTACAAAGCGTTTATTAAGATGTGTCTTGCTTTGGCAATATACCCTTGAACTAGTGTTTACAAATTTTATAAGTATACTTTTTCCATCTATTTAGAAACCTTGGCTTCAACATTTTAAAATTATTTTCAATTTTTTTTCAGTTTGGTCCCAAACAAGGTTTACTGTATTTTTACTTAGGTAATATAGTTAATACCCTTGCCCTAGTGTTTACCTTGAAAAATGTTTGTCTGTCATAATGTTGTGTCTTAAAGAGGAACCAAACATGCTATATTTAGTGTATATCCTCTTTTAGTCTTTTCGGATTAATTTCTATAATATATTTATGAAAGTAACGACTTGTTGGTACACCTAACTTAGACAATCGACTTGACTTTCCAGAGGCTAGTCAGAGATTACCTAACACATAGCTATTGTTAGTTTGCTCTATAACATTATCAAATATAACAATTGAATTTATAATGGTCTATTGTCTACGAATTCGTACGTATTTTAAACAAGTGACCTTAAAGGCACGACACTTGCATAGCAGGTGTCAATTACGATAAATTATGTCAAGCGTAGTCGTATTAATTAGTGACATTCCTACCATGAATGATGTAACACCATTCATTATTAAATTTCGACATAATTCGACATTGAAACTATTGACTATCTGCCTTATCACTCTACTATCAAATTGTTTATGTCCTATCTGAGAATATGATCCGTCGTAAAATTATTTACTTAATAACAATATACTTTAATGGCAAACACAATGAGAGTGGCACTTTTTCTAACTTACATGGTTACGTAAAGCTCATCTTATGTTCCAGTTTTTTTTTTGCGTACTTTAGTATTGGAATAAAACGATCAGGATCAAATCGAAATTGATTATATTACTTTATTTTCTGAATGAACAATATTATGAACTTTGAAATATGTTAAAAAGATCTACGAGATAAGTTTGATTGCTTGGCCTTTTCATCTTACTTTTTAAATAAATCGCGATTAAAATTATGTCTGCTCTGTGAGCCTATCAACGCCTCCTAAAATAAGACTGTTTGGGAAGATAAATTACATGTCGCGGCGCGAGTAAAGCGGTCTCCTTTCCACAACTATAAAAAACGCAAAAATCTAAACTGAATATATTTTATTCAAAATTAATACCTTTAATACCTTAAAGTACACATCAATTTATGTAAATAAAATACCGTAACTTTAACATTTACTAAACCAATTTTCAATGAAACCTGAATTTGTAAGAAGAAATAATAAGGGGACTGACGCAGTTTTACCCATGTGGTGAGACCACAAAATACGTAGGTACTTTATCTAGTTTTGTAGCTCTTTGTGGGAATAATAACAATTATGACGAAGTACGGAACGGAACACGTCAGTATAAGTAACTTTGATTGACAGTGTTTCATAGAAACTATATATATTGTTAATCCCGTCTTACTTTTTTCCAAAGCCGCTATTCACAAAGGAAAATATCAAAGTCAAATGTAGCTGCAACGCAAAGGATTACGTGCCAGTTCTTGTGCAAGGAAAGTCGTGTTGTTTCAAGTACTTTGTAGTCAAACACAAGGTAGAGCAGAGCTATTCTGCTCTAGCTTACCGGATTTTATATATATATCTATTGTTATTTAATTTAGTTATACTTATATAGTTTATTGTTTAAATGTGGAGATTCTGTCTGTTTACGTTTTAATGAGGTCGTGATAAGCTCCAACTCTTTAAAACGTTACAAAACGTACGAATAGTTTTTTTTTATTAAGTGACAGATTATGATAAAGGATGACTATTGTAACAAGAAATTACCACTAATTTGTATTTTGTAATCGACGTCACCAATCAAAAGACAAAGACATTTCTCAAACGGCACGCGGTATTAAACTTAGCTCGCGCCATTGCATTGCCATCAGATATGCTAAACACAATGAACGAATCGATTAACGACTAAAGTATTTATTGCTTATTAAGACGAACCTCCCATGTACGGTATCAAGGTGTTTAAGAGTCCAGGGCGAAGACTAAACGTGGGTGTCTTAACGTCACGAGGCCACTAAATTAAAAAAAAATCTTTGTTTTTTTCATATTCTTGATGCTCGTGAAATGTTTCCCAAACCTTCCGAATCCACGGCTAAAGTAACAACTGATGAGATGACATCAAAAACTAGATCTCATGCTGTGTTCACCCTTACAAAGTGGTAATAAGTCAAACCCTGTACATGGCGTACATGCAAGTATATTAAAACTAGGTTTACATAACATTTTATTCCACGAATCTAAAAAGTTATTTTAAAGTTTTGTTCTTACCGATACTTATAACGCAATGAACATCTTCAAATATTTAATCAGTAGAAGATAACCGCCACTGATGGATGCACTAATTTCAGAGCGAGAACCATCTGTTATTTAACCTTGTGTAAGAAACTAAGAACTTATCATCATCATCATCATCATCAGCCTATCGCAGTCCACTGCTGGACATAGGCCTCTCCAAGTGCACGCCACTGAGATCGATTTTCGGCTTCAGTAAGAACTTATGAATAAACTTAATTGGACAACGATTGACTCTAGCTCAGTCAATCGTTATCAAATAAGTTTGTAGCTGCCATTAAAAAAACTACTACACGTCTCGAGATAAATACAACAAGATGTTGAGTAAAGGTTGTATTGCTTACCCCTGCCTTATTCCTCTCCTCTGCTATAGAAGTTAAATAACTTGGTAGGTGGCTTACCACGGTTCGTTTTATTTCATCTTAGTTGGACAACCGTTGTTGACTTATAAACATTCTTCCCTGCGTCAGAGTCAATAAGCACGTTAAATTCTACGTCCTTTTTTCTGAATAAAATTATGGAGCTACTAAACAAAATGTTTACTTTTAGAAAATATATTAATAGTACCCGATACCCAAACTCATTTTTGTATTAATCTTTACTATCAACATTTATTTATTTATTTATACTTCTTATACAAACAAGTACAATGGCGGACTTAATGCCAAAGGCATTCTCTACCAGTCAACCAAGAGGTGGTGCAGAGAAACGGGAAGTGGGTGTATAATCAGAAAAGACAGTCGATGAAATTAAAAATATATACAATCACACATATACACACAAATATATCTACCTATATATATAATAGACAGCTAATACATACAATTAAATAACCGGGGAATACTATTACGTAAAATTATCTACATAAACATACATATATAATATATTAGACAAGGTGAGATTCTTGTGATGACGACTCTGCCAGTTTCATAAGAAACAATTTGCGAACCTTTAATTTGAACACATTGCGGTTTGTGGACGTCCTGATTTCGAGAGGAAGGGCATTCCATAGTAGAACGGATTGGACTAGAAAGGAAGAGTGAACAGAGCTAGAGCTATGAGAAGGACAGAGGAGAAGACGATTATTAGAAGACCGAAGGTCACGGCCATGGTTGTCGCATAAGTAACGAAAATAGGGCGTTAAGTAAGCAGGAGGGGTGGGAGAGAACAAGATAGAGTAGAGAAAAGAAAGAGTTCGTACACTTCGGCGCTCCCGGATCGGCAGCCAGCGCAGTTGGGTACGGTAAGCAGACACATGGTCGTATTTGCGAAGGTTAAAAATAAATCGAATGCAGTTATTCAGAAGTCTATCTAATTTATTTAGGAGATCTGCATTCAGGTCTAAGTAGCACACGTCGGCATAGTCTAGGATTGGGAAAATTAGGGTTTGCACAAGCATCAGTTTCGTTTTGGATGGGAGAAAGTTCTTTAGGCGGTAAAGATTTCGTAGCGTGCCAGTGACTCTCTGGGACACACTAGTGACCTGAGCTTGCCAACTCAGTGATGAGTCCATGAGCAGGCCAAGATTTTTTACAGTTTGGCTGACGCTAATAATTGAGCCATTGAATACGATGGGGGGAACGGCTAACTCCTCCAATCTGCGAAGCGTGCTTTGACTGCCTACGATAATCGATTGGCACTTAGAGGGGTTCACCACCAGACCAAACCTCTCAGACCAGTCCCGGACGTGATCAAGGTCTTCGTTGATCAAGTCTATCGCCCTGGAAATGTCCCCCACACTAGCCTGCACGTAAAGCTGCAAGTCGTCAGCATATAGGTGATACGAACACTGAAGACCTTGAGTTATAAGATTAATGAAAATAGAAAAAAGTAAAGGAGAAATTATGCCGCCTTGGGGAACACCGGAATTCAGCTCGCACCAATTCGACGAAGATTCACCGACGCGAACCGATTGCCGGCGACCCCGAAGATATGAAGAAAACCAGATCAGAGCCGCAGATGACATCATTAGGGTGTCTAGGATAGAGAGGAGAATATCATAACTCACGGTATTAAAGGCGTTCGAGAAATCAACCAGTACCACGACAGTAGCCTTAGTATCCTCCATGCCCGCCCTAATATCGTGAGTAACTTTAAGAAGAGCGGACGTTGTGCTGTGACCAGGCCTGAAACCAGACTGGAGCGGGTTTAAAAGATGGTGCCGCGAGATGTGCAGGTACAGTTGCTTATGGACACAAGCTTCCAACACTTTGGACAGGAATGGGAGTATGGAGATAGGACGAAAATGACTAGGCAAGGTAGGATTGGGGACTTTTGGTAAAGGAATGACGTACGCCATACGCCATTGTTCGGGAACTTGACCAGACCAGAGGGAAAAATTTATAATATGGGAAATCGGAGAGAGCAGGAATTCTAGGATGGGAGTGATCATGCGACGGCTGATGGCGTCAGCCCCTACAGCGTTGGATTTGATGGAGAGGATAATCCTTTTGACGTCATCTTCGGCTACTGGTGAAAATGAAAAAGCTTGAATGTTAGGCCGGGTTAATGCAGACAGCTGCCTTAAAGTACGACTCATGGCTTGTTGGTCCATGGGGTAAGTGGTAGAGAAATGTGCATTTATGTCATCCAAGCCAAGAGTGAACTGATTGTCCAGGTTCCTCATCCTGCCAATGCCCAAAGAACCGAGGAACTTCCAGACATCGACAGGGGAGGAGGAAGATAAATTGTTGAGAATGTGCTGGCGTTTGGCGTTACGTATCACCTGGTTACACTTATTCCTTGCAGCTTTAAATAGGCGCCAGTTATTTTCACAACGCTCCCTCCTAAACCTGCGAAACAACCTATCCCGTCGCCGCATCATCATGCGAACTCCCCTGGTCATCCAAGGAGCAGGCAGACGTTTGATTTTAACTTTGTGGACCGGGGCATGTATGTCGTACAAGTCCTTAATTAGCCTGCAAAAAATGTTGACTTTAGTGTCGATGTTAGGTGCACTATACAAGTCGTCCCATTTTAGATGAGAAGCATCCCTATGCAATTTCTCCACATCCATACGGCCAAAAGAACGCAAGTGCAGTACCCTAGGACGGGGTTTAGGGGGTTTAAGGCTGTACGAGAGGAAGATGAGGTCGTGGTGGGAAAAACCAGGGGCAGGAAGTTGTCCGGAGGCTGAGACCAAGGAAGGACTCGAAGAAAGGATAAGGTCAAGCCAGGTATCATGTCCGTCAATGTTGTGGTGAGTGGCTTGAAGGGGAAGAACATGAAGACTTGAGGACCTTATAATTTCGAGGAGTTTACGGGAGCGAAGGGAATTTTCGGAAAGGAGGTCTGTGTTAAAATCGCCCATGACGATAACATGTGAATACTCGGACCCTATAGATTCCAGCACCGGTTCGATGCTGGAGAAATAGTCGACAGTGGGAGGACAGTAAACAACACCAAGGATAAGCTTGGCCCCTTTGACAAAAACCTCAAGAAAGAGAAATTCGGAAGAAGCAGAGGAGCCCGGTGAGGTGGCGAGAATCTTAAAAGGAAACTCGCTACGTAGGTAGATAGCGACACCACCGCCCCTCTTCTCAACCCGATCATTCCTAATGAGAACGAAGCCAGGAAGGGGGTAAGTAGTTGAAAGAAGATGAGGTTTAAGCCAAGTCTCGGAAATCAGGACGGCATGAACGCCAGAGTTCGAAAAAGTGTCAACGAGGTCACTGTAATGGCTTGGCACACTCTGCGCATTAATATGGCAGACATTAATAATTTGTAGTTGTGGTTGGCCTATGAAAGTATTTCGCAACGTCTCTCCTAAAGTCTCCGAAATTGTAGAAGAGCTTTCATTAAACGACGAACTGGCAGAATAAAATGAATCATCACCGGACGACATGTAAAATTTAAGGAAAAAAATAAAATAAAAATAATATGTATATATAAACTAAAAATAAAGATATTTAAAGGGAAAAAAAAAAAAAAATCTATAAAATAGGAAAAGAATTAAAAAAACAATCACAAACTTTACATCTCTGGGCACCACCCGCCAGCTAACACACATATTGATAAAACGAGGAAACAACAAAAAAAAAATATATAAAAATACACTAGGAAACAATAAACAAGAAAACAACAGATAAACGAAATGCCGGAATATAAAAAGACATTTTACCAAACACTCTAATGTCAGTTTGACAGAACATTTTACAGTCTGTGACAATCAACAGATGTCAAGCTTACGTTAAGTTGGTCTAATTCACTACGGTCCAAATGTTGAGCATTAGAGAGCACAATAAGTGGGTACGCCTTATTTAAAATTGTCGTAAAGTAATGTGGGTGAACGATAAAATAAGCAGCTTTACTTACAATTAAAAGGAAGTTAAGAAGGATTACGTCACACACTAGACCGTACTACGACACGAAAGAATTTGGCAAGTTCTGCTAGTTTTTGCGCTTGGAAGACAACCCTGCGCCTGCGCTCACGCCTCCACTCCGAGGACTGGATGATGTTTGACCGGCACCTTTAGGGTGTCTCGCCAACAGGGTGTCTAATGCAGCCATAGTAATGACCTTTTGGCGATCTCCATCGGCGACCTTAATTACGATGGTGCCATCTTGCGTCCAACAAGCTCGCATGCCGAAATGCTGCCGTGCTTTGGCGAAGATTGCTTGCCTGGGTTTCGTGAGGAATTCTCTTAATGCAACTGATGACCCTCGCAGTTTTGATTTTGCATTCCAAACAGCATTCCTCTCAGCAACATTAGAGAACCACACAAGTAATGGTCGGTGATGCTCCTCCCCGCGGGCTCCAATCCTGTAGCAGGCATTTATTGAGGGTGAAAGAGCCATCTTCTTGTGAAGGATGTTGTTAATCACAGCCACATTGTCCTGTTCATCAGTTTCCTCCACTCCCAAGAAAAGAAGAGCCTTCCTACGGTGCCTTGTTTCAATGGAGTCAACTGAGTGGGCACAGTCACGAATTTGCTGACGCAGCAGACTGAGCATGTTAAACATCAACTCCCTAAATGTTCGAAATTCCTCAGCCACTTTAGCCACAGTGTCTTTTGCTGCGCTGGTGGTAAGTTGTGCTTCCAGTTCAGCCATTCTTTTGTTGAAAGTATCCTCAAGCCTGAGCTGGACTGACTGAATGTCACTGAGCTGAGACATTTTGTTGAAGATTCCGGTAGTGGTAGTGAAGTGTATGCTGGTGGGTGGTGTCTTTAAGTATCACTTCATGTAGGGTGATACCAACAGTGGCACTGATATATTGCAACTTAAAAAGCACAAAACTGTTAATTTTAATTATTCAAATGCGTCTGAACTATTTTATTTTAAATATTAAAGAATTTCAAAAATTTATGTGTACACTACTTTACACCCACCCACAAAAAAAGTGATTAACATAAAAGTTTATCTGTACTGTATTTGTTTTGTCATGCTTAACCAACGTGTTGGTAGTAGAGAATTTCATTCTCTACTTTTGATGACTTATGTACATAAAAATAATGGCTATTTCGTACTGTCAATCTTAGACCAAAAATGCAGGGTTACCGCTCTCGGAAGGCTTCATAAAAGATACTTTGAAGGAAGTTTTATAGAGCTTCACATCGCTTGACTTGCCATCCAGCATTTATGCCGTTTATACTTTAGAATGAAAAGACTTAAAGAACTTAGTAATAAATATTGTCGATGCTGAATTAAGTATCAATATCTTAGCAGTTAATAATTTTAAGACAGACTTAATGAAAGAGGTCATTCATTAAAGAAATGCAGTGTCGTACTGGGTTTTGTGTACTTATTGTTTTGTACTGGGTATACTTCAAGGTAGACATTTATTTACTTCATATAAATTTCCAAGATTCATTGGAGGTGGAAAAAAAGATATTTATTGGTGGCTGTAGAATATTGATCGAACTAAAAGGGATGAAAGAGCTTTTAAACATCCTGCATAACATTATATCCGTTTTGCTGTAACCCTCTTCGTATCTAAATTGTTAACCAACATGTATAAAATGTACAAAGTCATACCCAATTTTGATAAAAAACTTGCCGACATTGTGATTTTCATGCTAATCTTTGCGTAAGCACCTACTACATTTCTTTTCCAGATTAGCATAGCTGATAATCTTTTTTAGTAGGAAAGAAAATTGAAAAGGTATTGTTTTTGTTGCACCAGCAAATGCAATATTGATAGTGCTCAATGAAAAGAATTCGATTACCCTTTGTCTAGAGATTGCTGGCTGCAGTCGCAAGCAATAAGTAGAATAGCTATAAAGTCTCTTTTTAAACATAAGGTCGACAAAAAACGTTAATTATATTATTTTTTGTATGATTTAAAGAAACTTTATACGTGAACTTAAACGTCTTAAGACTTCAACGCGAGTGGTCTATTTCTATCAGAAATTAGGGTAATTACCACAGCGAGAAAGGGAAATTAGCCGCTAACTCATTTCATCCGATTTACCTTGAGAACAAGGTAGGTACTTAAATACAATTCCAACTTTTATTTGAAACAGACATCTCTAGTCCGATAACTAGTTCTGATATAAAAAAAATATTGTATCTTGTAAAATTGTGAGTGCTCACATAGAAAATAATTTTCCAAATTATAAAATAATTTCTTATTCGAAGAAATAAGCAGATTGTAGAGTACTCAGGTCGGCCCAGCTTTTAATAAATACTAACACTTCTAAATACTTATACATACGTTTGAAGGGTAATTGCCACTCCAGTTATAATTGTATTAAAAAATAACGAAGAACATATATAATATAAAACCTATAGAATATAAAAACCTTTTTGATAAGCAACAATATTTTATATCTTAATACATAATGCATATCCTAATCGCTTAAAGTAACATGTATAAAAATGTCTGTCGGTTTCACCAGTATTATTACACTAAATTTAAGATTGAAAAAAAAACAAAAGGCATTTTTTTATCGTGTGAAGCATAGTTGTATAATTTAAGTTGGTGTAATACACGTTTAAGAGTTAACACCATAACACACCATGGCTTATCACGTGCGCATACATATATATACGGTTAGGATTACGCTGACCAATTTGATTATGCAGGTTCCCATAATACAAGTCGCGGCTCATGGGAATATTTGCATTTTTTCCCGTCCTATAGTTATTCTCATGTGACATTTTGATACTGCGCTAAGCTTACATCAATCCATTTTCTGTATACCGAGCGTTTTTGTTATGATACGGTAAAATACCATGAAACCTCACCTATCAAATACAAAATACATTCGCTTTAAATTACTTGATAATTTATGCAAAAACTGATATGTCAGTTCATTGCAAGTTGTGGGGACCATTAAACATTATATGTTACTCGTCTAAGGCTCTTTACGAGTTTCGTAAAATGTTACAAGCAACCACGTGCGAACCCCGGGATGACAATAATTCAATAGTATATGAATTTCCTAATAATTTTCTATCAAGTGTTTGATGTCATCAATATTTCCTGTTGCTTGAACAATATTAATATTCTATCAAAACAGACGTGTACTCGAAGCGAGCTGCGGGCTTCATCTAGTCTCACATTATAACGAACCTATAATTTTAACAAACATTGGACCGAGTTCGTCGTAACGGAGTCGTGCTCGTTATGTTCCACTTTACAGAATCAATTAAATATTACATACCTGTATTCGCTTTTACTATATTAATGTATGCACGAAGGGACAAAAACCAACAGTCTAGAATGATTACCTACGTCTTGGTGATTTAAATTCGACAGTGAAAATGTACAGACTAATTTGAGTCTTATTCATCTCTGAAATAATATTTTTTCATCAAAATATTGTGATGAATTTCTCTTTCATGATATAATGCAACAATAGTTGAAAAAGTATTTCGGTATAATGTCTGTTTTATTGTGAATACGCGTACTTTTACATCTTCACTAGGTAATTCTTCAAATAATAATAAAAAATGTTATATTAAAAATTCAAGTCTCAAGTTAACAAAAAACTATAGCTTTTCTTTTATAAAGTTAGAATGGTGTCGAGTTTTACTAGGAGACAGTAATTTTCATAAACCTAGTTTTAATATAAAAACTGTCCTTTACTTTAACAAGATTTTTTACACTACAACGATATTAAGTGAGAATGAACTGAACATATTATGTAGGACATCCACTAGCTACAGTATATAGATGCAGTGGATAAGTTCCATATTCCATTATCAATATCTGCTATTCTATGCCAGAGGTAACGATTTGAGCTCTGTAAAGTGGGACTAATTGGATACCGAATTATTGAGAATGTATTCAATTCAAAGGAAGAGGTTTTTTCTTTTTTAAAGATCAATATTCAGCAGTGGCTTTCGTAACTAATAAAACATGACCAAGCATGTTTGTTTTTAATTACCAAGTAGTTTTTATTTTAGACACATCAGTTTTCCGAAGCAAGACAGTGACGTTTAGAATTATATATCTTTTATAACCGTAATAGGTCATTTGTGGGTGTATAACGATATCACCATCTAACCTTTTACGGTAGACCGATGTCCGCTTTGTTGACAAATGACTAAATAATTAATTGATTAACGATGACATTTAATCTGGCCGAGAGTTCGCTTTGATTACAGTGTTGACTATTTAGTCACTGCTTATAATAAATATTTCGAAATGTGTGATTTGAAACTTTCATACATTTATAGTATGAAATTAGATGTGTAAACCTAAGGATACTATGTTCTTTTATACGAAAACATGAAATGCAGAAATTTATTTATATTATATAATTTATGCTTAGTCAATTATACTAGTATTAGGTTATATGCTGTGGGTCTAGTCATAGTCATCGTTATGGTCTAGCGTCATAGTATTCCTATTATTATTCAATTTGAACATTGTTGTTCCCGTTGACGAGCAACCAGTTCCTACCTCATACTACTTGACCTTCGCTTTTATCAAGGAAACTAGATTTTCGCAGAATGACGTAATCAGTTGACTAACAAACGTTGGTCTACTGTATAGTAGTTTTATCTATATACTGAGCGGTTGAGTTTTATCTCCCAATACAAATACAAAGGAGCAAGCTTTTAGAATATAACTCTAGACAGCAAAATGCAACCGTATTTGAATTGTAAGAGTTGTATACTTTTAGAGGACTTCTAAATTGAGTTAAATCTTGCTTCTGTTCCGTTTCACATATTCCTTGCTCATGCAACGGTGTCACTTTAGATAAAGAAATTTGAAATGCCAGCTAACATTACGCCTGAATTTAATACAAACCCACAACAGGGTTAAAAGCGAGGTACAATATTACTTATGCTAAAATATTTTATTCTAATAGTTACAAAATGTAAATCAAAAGAAAAATACTCTCTCAAGGTTATGTTGTAATAACATCTAAAAAAAATGTCTTTGGGTACCTATGTACTTTTGTCTTTATTTTGTCATCAGCATGTTAAAAATGCCATTACCTTAAAATCAACCTATAAGAGAAATCGAAACAAATATTTACTACAAGATAACTAGGCTTTCCAGACGGAATCCAGACAGAATAGGACATTAACACATTGTGTCAAGGTTATCTCCCGTAATCTTGTTGTCAATGAACAATGCTGTTTTCTAGTATTCATTCACGATCATGCAACAAGCGACGGGGCTTGTAATGAAGCACACGAGCATATTGTATGTAGTAGTATTGAAAAAGGGAAAAATGTTTTAAAAAGAGCACAAAACTGTGACCTCTTGAGACATATTATAAAGGAATATATCAAAAGTATTTCATCTTGTACATACAAAGAATACATTGAAAACGCATCCATATAGTCACAAAATAAACGACAAATTCAGATGTAAAGCTACTAGAAAATTTCATCTGCCAGAATTAAAGGGTCAACATTCACGAGGCCCATTTCGTATCTCTCATTCGGGTCCAGTTCACGCCTATGTCGGTCAACACAAGAGGGTTTTAATGACATTTTCGACTTAATTTCCGCAACACACAACACAAAAGCAGCAACAGTTAAATAAACAGGCATGCACGAAACATCAATAAGGAAAACAGACAGGGTTTTATAGCATTAGGTCATTCACAGATGACAAGCAAAATGTAATGCGCTCTCATTTTAAAATAAACACAGCGTTGCATCTGCGCCAACTGCAGATCACTTGGTAATAAAGACACTAAATCGACCAAACAAATCATTTGATGTTCATAATATCTCTTCACGAATTTATAGTTCTAGATTGAGCAGACAACAAACATAATAGCCGGCGTTTGTCAACAAGCTAATGGAAATAATTTGTTAATGATGAAGATTACATTTTGTTTTGCCAAAACAGCAAATATGGTTGTCGTTTAGAGTATTGCCATTAACAAATAGTACAAAAACCAATTATCATAAACCTTATCATTTTTAACATGCACTTTGTGTTTAACACATGTTTCAAAGTTAAATTTTAATTTAATGTCTCCGATTTTGCAATGAGAACTTCACTTAATATTGATTATATTAATAAAATCATAAGTAACCATTTTAAACTATGTGCATAGGTTTACGGAATAGAAATCAGATTATTTTCAAACTAAAAAGGACGTTTTTTATTTAATTTTACTGCCAGTTTTTTATGTCACTGATGAAGCTTTTTAGAGTTTAATCAAAAAAAAATTGAATTTACATAATTTACCATTGATAATTTTTTTCAGCTATTTAACTAAGACATAAAAAAAAAACAATGTCTCCATAGCAATTGCATTCTCGTTATTTTCTACAGCATCATACATAGAACCGCAAGAAAGTGCGCCGTGAAAGTGCAATTTGATGCGAATCAGAGCGAACAATATAACAATAAAATCGACAAACATAATCTAAATCCAATAACCGTATTTATTATAAATAATAAACTAGTATTTTTATGACGTAAGGTAAACAAAGCTGACCTCAACAGAGTAAACGAAGTGGAAGGCATTATTTATTTTGTCCATGCTCTTGCGTCGCAGTCGGCCGCCTTCGACGGTACTCTAAATATTATAGTTTACCTGTTTCTGAACTGTGATTAACAGTTCGAGATTATAAGTGCTATTAAAAAAAGCATTTTGTTTCAATTTTTCCTCGTGGCGCAACTATAGAAAAATACGATTCAATAAATACACACTTTGTTTAAAAATCGTAAATGTAGGTACCTTACCTTCTCTTAATATTTCGTCGAATATCTGATACGTGGCGCCACAGTCTTCAAGCACTTGTCTCCTTGCAATTTTATGGGAGTGATCACCATCGAGTGACTTAGAACGTGAACGAAACTCATCACTGTCCATAGCACGAGCCTCATCGGTACTGGCGGCCGGAATAGCGCAAGAGCCTCGGCGACCTTCCCCAGACTCGTGCCGCCAGTGCCCCACTTTTTTACTAAACGTTCGAATCAACTCTTGTATCGTGTGGTGCTTGTGCCGATGTCCACTACCGCTTGACCCTGACCCTCGCCTTTCATTTTTTTCATCTTTGCTATCTTTAGCGTGATCTTTACTATGATCCTTACTGTGATCTTTGGTACTAGACACACTTTCTGCTAGCTTTTGAGCAAAACTTTTGTTATCAAAACGATTTCTATGGCTTAATTTCGAACTGGAGATTTCTCCGTAGCGCTCGCATTTGCTATATTCATGTTCTTGGATATCATCCATAGCATCACTATAGAGTGGGGAAACAAAATTTCGGTAGTCATGGCGTGACGTTTGATATGTATTTGGACTAATCTGATGGCGGTCTCCATCGCTTCGCTGTCGCCTGTAGTCAGGTTGATGAGTATAATAATGTTGAGTAGGAGAACCTCTCTCCATAACATCGCGAATATAACTCGCGAAGTTCGGGTAGCGGTCGCGGGGACTAGATGCAAACTCATAAGGACTTCCTGAACTAGCCCGCAAGCTCCGGTGTGCGCTCGAGCTTCTAGGGTTGATGGGAATCGGTCGCCCGGGGGGAGCCTCATTCTGTGGCACACTGCGCGAATCTGTTGAACTTAATGTTGAATACCAGCTATCACCACTGTCTTCCTTTTCAATTGGAGGAGTAGCCTCACGATGTTTGTGCAGGAAATGCGTAAGTCCGTGCATTTTAAATACTGTTTATTTATTTTTCATTGATATTGAACACCTTCATTCTCTTAAAATAAAGTTCAAAATCAGACCTCGGCGAAGTATGATTGCGATAGAGTTCTATTTCATAAAAGCTACATTATACGGTAGATGAAAGTTTATTGAACCGAAATATATTCCGTGGCATTCAATTTTGTTTCAAGGACAAGTGTTTCATAGATTAAAAGTTAAACGGCGAACACATCTCAGACTAGTGGGCTAAAGTGGGAATCATAACCGGTTTTACCAGATTCAAGGTCGCGACGCGCGACGCCCTATATTTGTGAGAGTAATCGTGTTGCAAAGCAGGAACAGCGAATGGCCTTGAGGCCTTAGCGGACACAAACGTTTGGGGCAGGACGCATGCGTAGGCAATAGGGTCACCTTCACACGGGATGAGTACACCATAGAAAATGATTTTTACTATTTCAATTTGGTACGGTTATACTAGTGTTGATAACATTAAAGTCGAATTCTAAACCTTGCAAAACCAATTTAATAAATTACCGGGTTCGTAGGGTTCAACCAAGAACTAGTTTGACAAAATTTACATTTTAAAAAACCAGTACCATTTAATACGTGAAGTCAAAGTTTAAAATTCGCACGTCCGTAATATTATAGATACATACTTTAATCATTTTTATTTAGGAACAGCTGCACTAAATTTGGCTTGACCTATCCTGTAGCGTCAGATGTTCCGCTTGAATCAGTTATAGTGTTGCTCAACCCACGTTAGGTGGCTCAATGACCCAAACAACGTCGCGTCGGTCGGTAGACCATTTGTGTCTCTATAAAACCTTTGACGAATCTAACACGACAATGTGAGAAGGTTACGAGCTATAGTTATTCATTATAAATCTTACTTGTACATTGTACAATGCGTAGGTACTGACGAAGCAATTACTTATTTACGACATCTAAGAGGTCAACGTCTATAATCATAATAAATAGAAATAAAGCCAGTTGGAGAAACTTGATTAACTGTGTCATAAATGGCCTCTAAGCTGGGCCTTACGTATAACATAAGGAAATGGTAGAAAGATTTCTAAAGGGCATAAAGTATTTAGCAGTTGTAATAATAATGTATATTGGAGATTTTGGAGTCAATCCCATTCTTGGCAAAGAATGTTTAAAATACTTAAGTACTGAAATTCTAAAAATGATAAGTTTAGTATCAAGGTGAATCGTTATCATGGTATATTTACAATATGCGTAGAATGTTACAAGTAGTTACAACATACAGATTACTGTACCTTCCTTGTACAAGACGGTTATTTACCGATAAAAAAATAACGCAATTGTATTAACGACTATATTCTGATTCCAATAGTATTTATACTACAATAGCATAATTTCCTTTTGGCAAGGTTGGAATTTGGTGAACTATTGTTTTAGCTAATGTAACTGAAATGACACTTGCGCAGCTAAATTACGTAACACATTAAGTTTGTACAGGTGTCAGCGAAACACCAAATGCGAGCGTTCGACAGTTTCCGCTCCCAATTCCTAATTCACTTAGACAATATTATAATTTAGTAATTCATTTATACCGTATTTAATATATGCATCAGAATCACCTTTGAATCACACACCAAAGAGGTTTTTGAAGTTGAATGTAGCTGGTATCAGTATGATTCGAAAGTAAATATTTGAGTTTAAATCTATATATGATGAAATCAAACCTTGAAATGTTTATCTTGCGTTTGTGAAACATGATGGGATAACTCTGTTTGTAAACTAGCTATAACCTTTTGCTGACATTTATTCGAATATTGCTTGAAGCTTTTCAGGAGATTTTCTACTAACATTATTGTGGGTGAGCTGTCAAAATAGGTTGAGGATTTTTTTTCTGTCGATAGCGCTTTGATCATTAATTTAATTCAGCTATATTGGCAATACTGAACGACGGCTATATCGAGGGTACAGTCGATTGGCACGATCAAGGATTCAAAAATAGATTAAAAATTGTTTGCATGTGAACGGTTCAACGGTTGCTGAACTGTCGCTGTCACATTTTATCAAACCTAATCTCTCAAATCTAATTTCATTTTGTTCATAGTTACAATATGATATTTTTGAAATATACATTTATATTTTTGACGCTTGTAAATATTAGGAACTGAGAAGACGACGAATATTGGCAACACATTGTTGTTTGCGATGTCTCGAGCAGATTTGGCTATCAGATGCTAACAGGTGAATCAATTTAGGCTAATTCTAATCTAAATAATACTATACACAAATGTGTTAATAAGTTCATAGTTTTAGAAGAAGACAAACACAGTTGATCCCCAAACTTGGCATAATACTTAGTATAATTAAATTCAAAGTATTTTCCTCAAATTCAATAGAAAAAAATATTATTTTATAATTTGAACATTTACAACAAAGGCCAAAAAACCATTCTAGCCTTTTCCCAAGTATGTTGGAGTCGGAAAATAGAATAATAATAATATTAAAAATATTGTAATAAATACAATCTAAATAAAATGTCAAAATAGATTAATACATTTTGTTATGTATTCGTGGGAATTTACAACAAGATATTTTATACTAAAAATATTTGAATTCGTTTAACTCTTCGCCTATGTCGTACTCGACACGACTAACGAACATCATTTCATTTTAATTGATACAGATTGCTTTTCTTTTATGAATTCCGTGATTAAAAGCTTTGTACCTGGACCAAAATATTTTTTTTTATGGTAATAACAAAAACATATTACCACGTTTCTGAGAAACCTTTGGTCATTTGACGTCAAAGTAACAAAGACCGATATTAAGTAATTATATTTTAATTATTATAAAATGAATGACTTCATGAACTATAAATAGCAATGATAAGAAAAACGAACATACCTTATAGTTTTAGAATACAAATATTAATTTATAAATTAAGATATCAAGTTTGATATTTCAGTATTTCGATTTTTTACTTTGATTTTTAGTAAGTAAGCTACATCTTTTTGCCTTACCACTTTTAGAGAAACGAATTAATGGATTTTTATAAATATTGACAAAAAATTAAGTATGGATATTGGCCGTCAGTTTTTTTTGGCGCGTTTTCGAGACGATATGACGGACCTGTTACGTTGTGATTCAAACAATTTTGTTTACAACATGTGTCGCAATGCGCCAGCTAATATTCAGCCAAACAGTTGTACGAGAACGCATACCATGTGCCACAACAGAAAAACGTAAACACAACGCCGTAACACCGACTCCGCCGAGATCTGATCAAACAAAGGGAAGTAATCTAGTACCACATCCGCACCGTCCGTTCATGGGCGATTTAACACAATGTGCCGCTTATGTGCATCGTAAATAAATATTCACAGTTCATTGTATCGTTATTATTATCGTGTGTGTGTACGCCGCGCGCGACACGTCACTCACTCGCCACGGACGTAGATACACTAACTTAGTGGAATAAGCTAACGAAGAGAGTGGGAACGAGAGGGCATTAGAGAAGACGCGCGGTTTCGAGCAGCACGGCACACGGCGCGGCGGCACAGCGGACCGCGTGGCGGGCACGCGACCCGCCACCGCGCGTCACGTCGGCACCGCCACTGCGAGCGCGCGAAACACCATACCCAACACCATACTCTTAATCAACACTGAAGGAACGAAAAACTTTAATAATTTAATTAGAAACAACTTAGTCAATTTCGTTCTTGTGGGTAAATTACAACACTCTATAGAATCATTCAAGTCTTCCTAACGCGAAGGTTGTTTGTAAATCCTACAACCAATTGGAACGCGAATTGCCTCCGAATTATTGGATCTCTCACGTGATATACGGTATACCTTCTAATAATTTGTCAATCTCATTCTCATCACACTGTTGGGGATTCGAAAATTAGCTGTCGACAACTTGTTCATAATCGTTTTCGGAGATTAAATATAAACAAAGGGATAGAGAACTTTGAAATCAATGATGTCCATAAATTATAAATTATTAATTGAATTACGATAATGGAAAGCATAATTTAATTCACAATTTCTGATTACAGATATTGGCCAAATGTTTTCGAAGTAATAACGTAAGATGTACGCAGCACGACGCTAATTGGCCTTGATTTGTCTACTGCTGATGTCACTTGGGCCTTTTATAGTATTAGCAAGAACGGCCTATCTAAAAAAAACTGTCGTATTATATTAAACTCTTTATAAAATTATGTAATAAAAAAAAATAAGTACATAAAGTCGGAATGAAGTAACGCAGTATATATTCAGAAAATCTTTTACTTGAAAATCTGACATTCACCAGGATTTACAAAGGGCGAGCGATGAGGCAAGAAGGTCAAGTATACAGAATACACAGAGAAAATATATTAAATTCATACATAATGCATTGAATATAATACGATGCGGAAAACGTCCGTACACGCAGCGCCCGCGTACATACAAAACAAAATATTATAATGAGGTAAACTATCGACGATATTACCAATACATGTACAAAACAAACCTGTACTTATCGGCAATTATTTACATGTCGACACTTAGATACTATAGCTCCATCTTAGGTTTAAACGTTTAGTATTAAGACATAGATGGTAACCAGTAAGAGAATAAATAGATTCACAATCGGATCGGAAGCAAATTCACTAATTTGGACGAATATTGTGTGACAGTATATTTGTGAAACTTTGAACTAAATGCCTAGGAAAAAAAAACTCTTGAAACAGCCTATGGTTGAAAATCAACACTAGCCAATACTAATGCGATAGAGTACTAACAAAAATGTTAAAATTAATATAGCCGGAGCATACATCAATTTTACTTAACTCGCTCTTTGAATTTTCTGACAATGGGTGGTGATTGATCACATCTTATTTGTTCACAACAATGGAAACTGCTTAGAGAGCCTGCCACCATGGCTTGAAGTTATATTATTAAAGTAGGGGAAGAGAGACGGCGCTCTACATAGCGTAGTGTGCTGTCACTCTTGGACACCTGCAACATATAGAGGCGGTGGCAGGTAGGCAGTGGGTTTACCTCTGCAAGTAAGTTAGTTAGTCAGCTGATGTCTGCTTGTTTGCTATGCCTAAGTGTTCCTTGTAAGTGTGTTCGACGTGCGCTTCCGAGCATAACACAATTTTGCGAGGTAATATTGGTTGGACGATAGAGTAAATCATGTTAAAGGGCTATTTTCCTCTGTAATAGACGTAGAGTAAGGGAGAAATTTAATGTTCTCCTTTATATCCATAAATTGAGGTAATAGGAAAAACAAATATCGAAGTAAGAATCACGGAATTTTCTGTGGGGCATCAAAGTTTATATGAAACTTTTTTCTTGAATGGACTACGACTTTGAAATTTGACTTAAATGTGGTTTATTTAAAATAAAAAAAATCGGCCCAGCGATTTTAGGTCTTAAGATTTAGATTTTAAGGGGCGTCATGATACTTTTTATCCTGGCGTCCATGCATCGAGATCAATATAAGTGTTATTCAGAGGTGATCTAAGCAAAATACATAAATATATTCAAGTTTAATAGAAGCTTGCAAAATGTAGGAGGCTCACGAGACTTGACCCAATTAAAGCCTTTGAAAAAATACAAATACAAAACGCTTGATTTCACAGGCTGAGTTCCTCTAATATAGAATTTTCCCTTTTGTAACAATTTATTAAAAGTAAATTAAATGTCTGTAGCTAATGTCCGATAAGGTTCACGATATGAGAGATAATTCAAATATTTTATTCAGCTTGAAGTTTTGATCCTTGATCCATGAGCATAAATCCAATCGTCTATTAACTTCGATAAATCATTTAATTATGTATCAAAAGAACATAATCTTCCTGATCATAATAATTAAAGTTGCAGGTTTAATAAGTAGCTAAAAATTATTTAAACAATATCGGATTTAATTACAAATTCTGCCAACCGGTTTTATGTTAAAGGAATGGGTGAAAGATGTGTTGAAACGATCGTCCGAACATTTTTAACAGTATAGGTACCATTATTTTATATCTAATACAACTATTTATCCAGATTACCGACACAGAATTTCCTCCGGCTAAAAGAAAACTTATTCAAATATAAACGGCTTTAACTTCAAAAGATCTCTTCTCGAATGGTGTGCTAAATATAATTAGGCGACCTTATTTCAAGCGCACTAAACCCACAATACAAATTAAAGCTGAAGCTGAAGAGTTATTAAACTTTTGTACCCTTAGTCGCCTGGGAAGTGAGATACCAGGATCTACAGAGATTTAAATTTTTAACAATGATTAAATGCCTTCTCTTTAAGAAGAAGCCCAGTACAAGTCGTCTGATAATACAGATTTTATTAAGAAAGATAGAACAGGCAAAAGAAAAAGTAAACGAAAACTAAACAAATCTGAAATCGATATCGTGAGTTGAAGCGCTGATCAGACGAATCCCAATCAAAGCAACTTTCACGATATCATTTCTTCTCGAATATAAAATTGAAGAGGGAAATAAATAAAGAGGCCTTTAGCTATTTTTTTCTAATTCAATAAAATAGACTGATTGATGTTGATTCCGCATTTGATTCAATAAGTTCTCCTGCAGGCGGAAACGAGCAAAATTATTTTTCTTAGCTGGAGATAAAACAAGTGTAGGAATTGATTTCAATTGAAGACTGAAAAAATATGCTGTGGTTTTACAGAACTAAGTAAAGAAATTAGTGTTTTTACAAATGGATCGCAATCTAACCTCAAAATTTGTATCAAACCATGAAAGGTCAGGTATGTCGGTATGTGGTTCGGAACTAATCGACCACGTAAAATGTTCGAACCCCAATCAAGCGTCTCTCACAGAAAGACCAATTTGGGTAATCAATTAGGCCAATTTGAGTAATCTCCTTTAATTTGTGGAAATATTAGTATCGATTCGACGATGACAGTGTAATTACGCATGAAATGTACACAGCTGCGAAGTTCAATGTTATTTTCATGCAAATTGAATGAACATTAATTCATTTTATTTACATTTAATCTATTTGCCAACTCAATTCGCCGTGAATATTGTTTGTGTATATAATATACTAGTTACAATTTACATGTTACATGGTAATAAAATAAATGCCTTGACTTTGAAATATGCATGAATGCGTTTGAAAAAGTTTGAAGTCATAATAGACTTCGCAACACAAGAAAATGGCCGGCAGGCAGGCTTGATAACAATATTTTATAGAAAAAAAAAATACTTACGACCTTTATAAAAATATATTCAAGTTAAAAATGACAACAAGAGTTATATAGTTGAGGTCTCAACTTACAGGCTCGTCTTAATTTAAAGTACTTAAGAAGGAATTAAAGAAGTAACTTAAGTCTCAGCTTTCGTTTTCTTTTTTTGAGAGGGGCTGAATCCATTTTCTTTAAATCAATCTTAATTGTAACTTCTGAAGCGGTTTTCTTAGACTACTTTTACAGTTTCGTTTTACTGCAAGCTAATGGAAAATGCGTGGTCGAGTTTAATTATCGTTGTACGTGAACAAAAGAAATTTATTTAATTTATTACCATCGACCTATTTACAAAACAAACATTTGTATTCTGCGTAAGTCAGTCGCCGTCCACATTTAAATTCGACAATTTAAACGCTTCAAAAACGTATTTCACATATACTTTTATGAAATTCAAAACGCACACTCCCAAGCTGTGGCAATTTGTCTAAATCAACAATATTTGTCATATATTAATATAGTATACATATATATCGCTATGAATTCATAATTTTACAGCTATTTAACTATCTACCTATATATAAAACTACCTATACATATAAATCCATCGAATTTAACATACATGCTTTTAATAGTCGTCTGTCTCGTGTAAGCATCACACACCGCAAAACGTAAACGTTTACGTATTCGTATGACCACAACGTAACACGACGGTTTACGTGATCTACGACTGCTACGCGGAAGAAGCAATTATTTGGTTACATTTTATACACTTAACGTGCCATTTGTTTCAAGACTTATAACCTTAGGGGCGTTCAATGTAAATAAAGAGCCCGTAAAGTAGTGCAGTTTAAAGTATTCTGCGTATTC
The DNA here is from genome assembly GCF_003590095.1 of Trichoplusia ni. Classification (NCBI taxonomy): domain Eukaryota; kingdom Metazoa; phylum Arthropoda; class Insecta; order Lepidoptera; family Noctuidae; genus Trichoplusia; species Trichoplusia ni. The sequence goes on from NC_039484.1 coordinate 14,030,538, forward strand.
TATGCTATTTTGTGTAATTCGTGACGAAATTTTTAGTAACGAAGATTCCGCGTTGATTTCTTGGAGGGCTTAGGCAATTTTACAACGCATTGGAACATATAACTTCAAATGTGAACAATTTGGTTGATATTTCTCCTCAATAAGTGACTTTAGGTTCAATACATTTCAGGGTTTCATCAACGTATATTTACATACCACCAATAAACAAATAATTCGTTTGTACTGGCTATCTAAATATAAAAAAAAATCATACACAATTTATTCCCTTTCAAGAGATTCCCCTTCACATGTACAATGTGCTTAGAACAATCTGTATTCCAATTTTACTTTATATAAAGTAGATGTGTAAATAATTTTATGACCATTGTCTCATCAAATAAGATTGTTTGAATGGGCTTTGTAACACAATGATATTTATCTGAAAGAAGCTAATATGTGAGCTTACAGATAAGATAAATTACTTATCGCTTTTTTGCAACTGTGGAAGAAACGTAAATGATGGACGGGAACTTGTGGTACTTAAAACCTAATTCTGTTTGTAAGAGTATCCTCGGACAAACCGACAAATCACTTGATGGTTTCGATTCAGACATGCAATAAAATCGCCATGAAATCTCTCTTCACCTGTGCATAGAAATTTAAGTAATTGCAAGTGTCCTAGACTTTTTTCGTACTTATCATTTACCTCTTTCAATGATACAATACCAAAGGATACGAGTGGCCTCTTCGGTTGTTTACGACAACCATTTTCAATAAAAGCCTCTGACGAACGGGACGTGAACAGGTAGGCTTGCAGGAAGTATTTGTAATAACGTTGTGGGATGTCAAGATAAAATGTATCTCATGTCCTATGTCAGCAGGATGTGCACTGCACAGGTACCTAAGTCCCATAGCACGTAACTTACTCATGTATGTTGTTGAAAATATGGTAGCTACTGCGGCAAACCAAATTATAGACAAGGAAGTCAAAGTATCTTAATCTAACGAACTCCCCCATAACCATGATTTAAAAAGATATTCATGCAATGATGATAATGATGATAAAAACGTCATACCTGTAGCATACTGTTGTTGGTGAGCTAACGCCCTCTGTAAGAAATAGAAAATGAACAAATTATAAAACCAAAAATATAAAACAATTACAAACATTACGGAACATAAGTATAAGGTTAAAATTAAATTAAAAAAGTATAAAACGATACATTTATCTAAAATGGTTTGGAAAGATGACAAAAGAATGCTGCAAAATTATATCTATTAATAGAAATGGTTTAAATTTAAGACAAAGCAAAAGGGTATCTAAATAAATGACAAAATCTCTTAACGTAAAACGTTACGTTCTCGTAAACGGCAGTCGACAACAACGTAGGAACGGAAATAATCCATAGGCTTTGCAATCTGCAAACGACGCTACTATGTCACAATAGAAAGCCTTGTTCCCTGCGGTTTCAACCCTTATGCATGGCAAGTGACGTTGATCTTCATACAAACACGCCAGATACAAAGGATCTTTAGGTTCAGTATATATTGGTTGAATTAATTAAACAGGTTAAATTCCGACGAAGTTTAAGAGATCCGACGAATTAAAACAACTTCTCCTAAATTGCAATTGAATAATCAACGTGAATATAGTAGGTAAACTGATACAATATTAATTGTTCATAAACCCAATCCCGCTATCGGTCATAACTCAAGTTTACAACGTTTTAATTCGTGTGCATGGCTTACGAGTGAATAATAAATTTTAAAAATATAATTAGATTTCATTAAAGTAAGCAGTTTCTGTTGTGCAATTTGCTAAAGGATATCGTTTCTAAATTATTATGTTCAATCAACACGCAAGAATGTCGCGATTGGTGGTTATTGATAACTGGGTCAATCAATAATTAAATAAACATAGACATGCAAATTTAAATAAAACTTCAAACACCTACGCTAAAAACTGTAATATGAGCTGTGATTTATATAATTATATGCGTTACTGGAAAAAAGAGTGGATGTTTTAGGACCGATATTTTATTTATCAAAATGACATGGTATTTATTTGAGGAATGCATTGAGCTGAATGAAAATCACAAATAAATCCCGAGTAGTCATAATATAATCAGACAATTGCAAAATCTTATCTTATCTTTTACCGTGCTAATAAATAAATCATATTTGCTCAAAACTTTTTTCATTCATCTCAGGGTAAATTGGATAGAACACATTATCACGTAAATGCAAACACACCTCGTACTCCTTGACAGAACCCTATTCCGTTCCATATACAGGGGATGTAAAACCGACATGTTATCCCCGGTGGATAATAAGTATTCACATTCTTGGCAAATAGTCTTGGTAGTACTCGAATAAAACGATTTAGAAAACATCCTATTTAAACTCAATATTAGTTCCGATTTCGTTTTACATCATGAATTAAATAGTTTACTGATTATTTTTTTTGGAGATATGATCAACATCTAAAAGCGTTAGCTAAGCTTTATTCGAAGAATCGCTCTATAATTCTACACGGCACACATCTCTGTGTGTATATTATAGGATGGTATAGTTTTCAAGCCCGCTGGCCTGAAACTGCCACTAAAAGTGATATAGGTATAATAGATAGAGGTGACAAACTATGTCATGTTTTGCGATGTTCACTTCCAAAACTGCAATATTAGTTTATTGCGAGGCGGTAAAGTCCCTGGACGAACGTGATGCACGGTTAATAGTCGCCAATTGTAGAGTATGGAAATAGGAAACGACTTTTCCAGTAACGAAGCAGTTCCGAAAAAATAAATGAGAACCGAACAGAATAATTAATTAGTCTTACAGCATAATGTAAATGCGCTGTACTAAATTTAATGAACTAATAACCCAGTTCATCAAAAACAAACGAAAAAGTCTTGTTTACTTAACATTGCTTGTCACTCGTTCATTAATTAGTGTGAGTACCTAACTAATAACAGTTCATAAACCTACGCCAAACATAATAGAAAATAACAGGTCAATTTGCATATAATCAGAGCCAATGCGCCACAGATTAAATCGTATTAATGAGCGAGTTAATATGTAGTTAGCGATACAATGTGCTTTTGTAAATAGGTACACGCCCACTGTATATGACCAATATGAATAAAGTATAATTGGGCTGTGTTGTGTTTACTGTTAGCAATAAGTACAATATGACTCCGTCTCCGTCGTAATGCAACGTAAATGTGTCGAAAAACAAAATATCTATCAATTTTACGAATTTGATAAAAGTGACGAGTATCATAGTGTGATGACAAATTTTTCAATTTGAAAATGGATGATATTTTAAGGACAATAGAATATGCTATCCTTCAGAAGATCCTTTAGAGATCATTTAGAACCCAATACTGCACTAGACACTCTTACGTGTTTATTATTAAATTACAAGACTGAAAGCAGCGTATTTTCAGAGTTCATCCGTGTATGTGAGTCTCTTTTGTCCACGATAACTACTGGCTAAAGCGATGTTGTATACGGTCGTTGGAATCCTTACAATGACGTCACTGCGTTTGACACTAGCTAAAGTAAAAAAAGGTGTTTTCCAATTTTCCGGTGAGCAATCGTGTTTTTAATTTTCGAGTGTTTGTTTTCTGGTAGTTTGTAATCTGTTGCAGAATAGACTGATAAAACATTTCATTTTACAATCGCAACATGTCTTGTTATTGTATTGATAACTTTGATAGTGCATGTTTAATAAATGTGTATTATTTAGTTGACACGTATAGCTAACATATTTGAATGCAATTAACATAATGTATGTATTTAAGACATTATGCGAGTAAATAGTCGTGATTCATTAGTACAGCGTAGTTCTCACTTGTTGACTATGATCTACGTGATAAATGTATTTCAGTGCTTTGAACAGACTGAAAATACTTAATAAAAATTGCCTTTTTTACCGTTTCGCAAAGGACACTACGAATTCGTTTACAGTTCTAAGAGTTATTGGTTTTTAAAATTCTAAAAACAAATGAAAAAACCGTTTCGATATTATCGCAAACTACAAAATTGGTTTTTTTTTTTGAGAAACCATAACAAATGAAGTTTCGCGCGCACTTGTCCCATAGAGCTTTTCAAAGTGTCATCATTGCTAAGAGTTTACTTTTATTAATCCCAACTAATATTATAAATGCGAAAGTAACTCTGTCTGTCTGTCTGTTACGCTTTCACGTCTAAACCACTGAACTGTTTTTATCCCGGACTTTTGAAGAGTTCTCTCGGAAACGCGATATAACGCGACCTCGAAGCGGGCGAAAAACTAGTTTTAATATAAGATTTATTTTTAAACGAAACTTTTCAATAATATTAATTGGTACAATAAAAAATCTTTCTACCAATTTCTTTGGATAATAATTGCTTTCCCTAAGCAATTTCCTTTGCCATCAGTGCTCGACGAAAAAGAAATGGTAAGATGGTAACTGTAAAATTCTGATTGCTATTAATAATATTAAGATTTCATAGAGTTCGTGATTAAAAATGACATTATTACGATATATGTAGTGTTTTATTTCAAGACCACCAATCCCGTCGGAAATACATTCCTTCAAAAGATCTTCCACAGAGAAATATAAATATGAACCGGCGAGTTATAAATATGAATGAAATATAATCGGTATGTTTCCTTTAGAGCACATTACTTGACTTCAGAGACGCTGTATCCTCATTACTTCATAGCCATTATCAAGTGTAGTGTTACAATTTACCTCTACATCTAAACTTATGAAATGGAAAAAGGAACAAGTGTACTAAAAAAACTATATTCATGTTAATTATGTCTAAATATATTTATATTTTTAATATCTCCCGCAGTACGGATCTAAGTCAGTAAGGATCATCACACTCGCAACCATTACGCGATTTATTCATCCATATAGCGATATAAGACTGCCCGAACCATTTTTTTTTAGAAGCTGGTAAAAATGATCACCAAAAAACTCATTTACGAATTATCGTCAAGGTCAATATTGTAATAAAAAACAGGTTTTTTTATTCAAATTATTTATGGGAAGTATGATGTGTAAGGAATTTGAACCAGGAATGAGAGGTGACTGAGACGATATAATTATGTATATTTATATAATGTAATATCAACGAAGGAGCTTCCCTTCGTTGATTGAGTTTACTCGTCTAAAATGCTATTAGGAATTTCGTAATTTGCTTGAGGACTAAGTAATATAATAAAATAATTTCATAAGTGCCATCGTTTAAACTGGGCATATACTCGGTCTACTGATCAAAAGAAAAAAGTAAAGAAATCTTTGCGGTTTGGTTATTTCTCGTAAAACGGAAATTTCAAATCAATTAAAAGTTCATATACCTAATCAACTTCTTTCTCAAATAAAACATTCACATGCAATGATATATTTCTTATATTCGCCAGAACATCTTTTTGAGGTATTAGGTAAATAAAATCTGACGCTGATAGTGTTCACAATAAATGAAGTGCAAAAGTATGCATATAAACAAAAAAAATATTGTATTGAAAAAGTTAAAGCACATCGGACTACAAGGGAAAGTTACGAACTCATCGAACTTTTTATTATACATTGCATAAAAATACACTTTTCAAGTAAGTTAAATTAACTTGCATATTGCATTTGCCATAAAAAACGAACAATCAGACTTATAGGTCAACGGGAAAGAATGTTATAAAGGATGGCTCTTTTCTATTTCTTCCCCTTACTTTACTTTTGAGATTAAAATAAAGTAAACAGCTTTAAAAAAGCCTTTTAACACAGATACACACAGTTTTTAGAATATTTGTATTGTCACGGAAGTCTCACTCTAGAAAACGTGAGAATCTAATTAAAAAATACAAATAATGAACAAAACGACTGCACGGTTAGCCGAGTGGCTGAGGTAACCACGCCATCCAACTGTCGTGCGCTAAGTGTCACTACTTCAATTCCCGCAAAGGTTAAGCCTTTGTGTGAACCACGAATGTTTGTCCTGAGTCTCGGTGTCGTTGTGCAGTTAGCTTGAATGTTTGCTAAACTCCCGCGACAAAAGGATTACATTAGTTACAACGGTGTCATAATTAAATAAAATTGTTCTTCTTTCTCGCTTACTCTAGCAGCAAAGACCAGTACGGTAATCCTGATCACATAAGTACAGCAAAAACAAGTGTGCAGCAACAGCTTCGAACCGCGGCTTAATCAAGAAGTAATCTCGAGTATTACACAGCGTGGGTCGTCTAATCGTCGGTCATAGTGGTCAGTAACTCAGTACTATCAAGGAACACTAAATACAAAGCAAATGTTATCTGCATAAATACAGGATGACTTCATTGACATTACCCACAACATTGTACAACGATTTCAACGTCAAACTGGTCACCTTTATCATCGTCGCCGTATGGAATGCTGATATGAACAGTCGAACACAAAAGGCGTTCATATATCGAAAACTCAGTTAATAAGTTGCATCTTTATACAATACCGTTATTGTAATTGGAATTAGTCAGCTCAAGAACAAAGCTTTTGTTTACTCAAAAATAAAATTGTCAAAGATTTGCGGCCATATTATTTAGATGCCAGTGTAATATAAATATCATTGTGACGATCTATAAATGTCAACAACTGATAATCGTAGCCTCGGTGCTGATCTAATATTAGGCAATAAAAAATGGAAACATTTAAGATACAGAGATACGGCCCGCTGATCCGGATGATGATAACAGGGTAATAAACTGTAGGAGACACTTTTATTACCTATAGATAGTCTCCTATAGATAATCTACTTTCATGTATTCATTATTCGAATATAAATTCTTTGTTTGTCATGTATATAGCTACTTAAAATTGCGTATCCACATTCTACAACAACTGTATCATAAACATAAAAGCAAATTGAAAGACCTCCTTTTCGAGATCCGTTAGAATTAGTTATTGTTCTACGTTAGTTAAAAAAACAATAGATACTTGTCAATATCTAATGTTTCAACGTCTTACAAGAGAGTTGATTATCCGTCACGACTGAGCATTATTAAGACAAGAGGTAGCTCAGGTTATTACAGACAAATTGATCGTCAATCATGATAACCGGGACAAGAGATAATGTCAGCCATTTTCCGGCCGAGTGTTTCATCGAATCTAACTCGTACCATTTTACGGTAAAGGTTTTTACATAATAAACATATTTGCATGGTAAACAAAATGCGACACAACAGACTACGCACCTGACACTGTGTGAACATGGCGAGATTACATGGAACATATATATGAATCTATGATAATATAATTTACAAGGTTTCAGTCAGGCACATGAGGGGCCCAGAAAGTCTTGATGGAGGGACTCCTCTCCGTATATTAGTAACATGTTTAGGATGGAAAACTGCAAGAAGATGAGTTAACTAAACTTCTACCTTATCAAATATAATATATAAAAATGTACATAAGAAAATTTGCTAATTTTAATATGAAATATTCGTTTATGTTTGATGTAACAGGAAATCGGCTAAGATCTCGGTTTCGGTCTCCATACAACCGAAAATCGTCAAGGGCGTCGAGCAACTCTTTATTAATATTCCTGTAATTGTTACGGCTGCCAAAGTTTTCCTCTATCAACAATGGAATGTAATTCTTAATATTTATATTCTGACGTGGGTATGCTAAATTCATTGTTAAGAGTTTTGGGATCGATAGGTTACCTTCCCGTTCCAAAATCGAGGTCACTCCCATTTGTCGCGAAGTTATATTAAAGGAGTCTGTATATGAAAAAAGAGCCACGCGTGTGGGTAAGGAAAAACTTGAGTTGATAATTCCTTTCGTTCTTCAGTGCGATATTATCTTTGTATATCGAAAGTAATGCTATCGGTGGACGCAGTGATTGCATTTGTTGATATGTTTGGCTATATATTGAGAACCGACAACAATAATATGTCTCCAGATTGGAAGCGTCCTGTCGGCTTATCGACACAATCAATTTAAAATGAGCAGATTCCGCTGCACACACTTGCGGGTCATACATCTTGCATTATAAATTATTTATGATTCCAGATCATTCATAACTTACATGGATGAATGCAATGTACAACGCATTGGATGTGCCTATTTGTTACAGGAAAAAAAAATCCAGGATTTAAATATATTACAAATACCAATCAGAATTATTTCAGTGGAAATATTAATCGTGGAAAAAGTTAAAGAAATTTGTAGGTAGAATTTTTACACAAACAAACACTAAGTACAAAAACATGTTGACAATACACCGATAGCTTCAAGTCTTGTTTTCATTAAGATAAATTTATTATTAACGTGATTAAACAGTTTTTTTTCGTTCTAAAACAATATTTTATCGTTTTTTTTATATTAATCATTAAACAACGCATTTATCGTTATAGTTTATAGATAATTTTTATCAACCTTTAAATGTGAGGAAAATAATAAATAAAATGTATTTGGCAACTAAAATATGGCAGCTAAATTAAGGGCACGCAAAAGATAAAACAAATTATTTTTAAGCATTATTAAAAACTGTAATTAAAGTAAAATTCGCAATCACAGCTCTATGATACATACAAATCTCTATTGTTACCTGTTGTTGTTGCTGTTGATGGTACTGTGCAACAAGCCTGATCCCACTCAATTCTAAAGAACGTGTATCCAGCGATCGACTACGCGGCTTTTCAGAATAAAACACATCTTCGTCACGTTTGCCTTTCTTCCATCTAAAATAATTGGCCATATCGCCCCATTCACTATCACAAACACTTACACTGATATGAACATTTCAAATAACATGTTTAGAACGACCGCAGTTGTAGTTTACACATATTAGCAATACCGGGTAGGTTAGGCCGCGAAGGCATCTCTATAAGTACTGAGAGATAACGTCGCCGTCACGAGACGTCGTTATTGTTATGCAACGCCGTAGCTGTAAGCGACCGATATCCCTTAAAGTCACAATTGATGTCCGTAGCGGAACTGAAAATCGTCGCGAGAGGTGCGCTCGCGCCGGCTTCGCTTCTTATCAGGCACTGCGCGCGCTACCCTTAACGGACCGCATCGAGCTATCAAGACAGTTGACAACTTAGGTGCGATATTATTGATCAACAGAATCGTGATCACGCAATTGAGTCCAAGTTATTTGCTATGTAACACAATCGCAAATGTAATGTTTTCCGTAGTAATTTAGCTACAAGTGAATACGTGTCATTGGTCTCACGATGTCTCCCTGTTTACTCGTTGAATGTTAATTTACGTTAATTATCGCGCAGATGTGCTTCTGGTAGCGCGTTAGGTCGGACTGGACGAGAGCGCGGTGTTTGAGAGTCCAGGTATAACGAGCCACATGTCTGCAGAACGTATCATTACTAATGTGTACTTCGCTACGGATGCTAGTAAACATTGAGCGCATGAGCCAACGTACAAAGGAGTAGCATATGATGTAATCAAATCAGTTGGAGGATAATCGTTGTAAATAGCTCAATAAATTTATGCCGCATAAATCTGTAATCTTAAGCACTTTGTGTTTTTCCTCGTTCCCTTAGTTACGAACAACATAGAAAGTTAAAGATTTATACCTCTATTTGACTTGACTATAAAGTCATTAATTACTGATATCTTGTTTTAGCTAGCAATAACTTCTAGTTTACACATCTACATATCTTTAAGGCAAAGGTAACTTCAAATTTAAATGGAAAGCTAAAATATCTACCTATGTATATTATAGTAGAAGTAACTACCAACTGGCCTTGTCCTGTGTTTCGGTATTTGCCACTGGTAGTTTATCACGGAAAAATCAAATCTTAGAACAATTTGCGTGGGCACGGTCGCCAGGACGTCAACAGTTGAATTCCACACGTACCGAGATCAAACTAAATGCTATAAAAATGAACTTGATGAAATAGTAAGTGATTTTTCATGCCAGAAACTTTTAATACATGAACATTTATGACAGAATAGAAAAGTAAGTGTAGAGATATTTTTAGGTAGAGAGGCAACTCTGTATTGCGTTTGCTGCACAGATACTTTCAATTAATAAATCTACAATCTGTCGGTCACTCCAGCTGTTCTCCGAATAATGCCATTCTTGGATGGGACGTAATTTTCAACCTTGCCTATTTATACATTTGATTGAGACGTGAAATTAATTATTTAATTCTTGAGAAGGTTTGCGAATCAATTTATTCAATATTTATGGCGACACTGTTGATCCGCACCCCTGTCGAAAATCCGTATCCCTCATCATTCGTATCCATCGTCATTGAACATTTCTCTTAGAAGGTTTAGATGGAATATATGTCTTGACCGAATATATGTTTGGCCACGGCGCGCGGCGTCTAGTTTCGCAAGACACTAGCGGAGCATTATAGGGGCGTGTGTGCCAAACCAGGTGCACTCTCATAGCTTGTGGGTCGACAATCCGACGCGACTGGACAGTTCCAGCGCATGATCCACATTTATACGTGTCTTGGGAAAGGCAACAATACAATATTATTCACAGAAGTGTTACTTCATAATCTAAAATGTCGCCTTAGTCAAACAACTAGACAACACTCGAAGGGGAAACGGACATTTGTCAACTAGAACCTTTAGCTCCAGAATTGGTTCGAAGTCGAGTCCAGCGAGCTTGTTGGAATAAAGGCATTAATAGTTTGAAACGAGAATATCCTAGTCGATTATGAAGTATCTAAGTGCTACTCTCTATACGATTATACCTACATCTTTGTGAAAATTTGTGGAATCTGAAGATGGAATGGAATTCCAGATAATTGTAATATTTTTACCCAATAAGGTTTGCTATTGATGATGTGAAACTCCTTTCACTTTTTCTTCCTTTTCTCTATTTCTTTCTAATTATATAAAATTCTCGTCGTCGTCACTGTGTACGAAAATTCCTTCGAAAAGGCTCGACCGATTGTTATGAAATTTTGTGTACTTACTTGGTACGTCGAATAAAATCTAGAATCGGATAAAATCTATTTACCATAATCTTTTCTTGTCGTTCATATATAAAAAAAAAATCTGCTGTGTAGCAAAGCAACTTTTGCTGGGATAGCTAAAATTTTAACACCAACAAGTGTCTTGAACATTTGAAATTAATTACTTCTTGAACCTCGTTGAGCGGGATCTGTATAGTGAAACGTCTGAGAACTGGAATTTGGGCGATCCCAGCGATTTTTATTCGAATAACCTCTGTTGACAGGACACTATTATTTAAAAACTTTCGATAATAATAATAATTTGTTCACAAATCAGTAAGTTTTGTAATAAAATAATAATTATAATTAAAGTAAAGCGATTTTTTCATAAGTGGATCATTATAATGTCCACGAAAATTATTTTTTATGGGAAACAAGTATGTAATCCAAAAAGCAAAGAACATCATGAAGTTTAGACATAATTAAACGAAATCGTTGCACACTATATTCTCAAAAATAAAAAAGCACACATGACGAATACAGTTCAATCATGACGCCAGATGTCATGATTATAATATTATTAGTCAGCTAAATATTAATGTTTTGCATTGTTAAATAATAACCGATCAGCAAATATTACTAACTAACCTAGTCAATACAAAATTTTGGCTGACAAAGTAATTTATATGCAGGCTCAGAAATATTGAATCGGCGAATGACTTTCTTATGTTACGTTATTATTACATAATCATTTGCTTCAAGTAGAGAAAATACGACGAGAAAGTTATTTTATATTTTAGTAGTTATAGGTTTCAATGCAAATATTGTGTACTTTTCAGCTGTATCTGCATGTAGCTGTATTCGGTAATCATTTATTTGTTTAAAAATTAAAAAGTTACATTAATAATTGTGGGTTAACTTTAAGCTACATAAGACAAGGTTGTTATTGATAGTGCCCACCTCCGAAGTAGGGACTAGTAGACCATTGAAGTTTTTAACACATTATTCGGCGTTTGCAATTAGTTTTCTAGGTTCGCATAGTATAAAACATACACAGCGGTACTCCATAACAAGGCAATGCAAAAAATCGAATCACACAAGGCATCCTGTAGGTTGAGCTTATCCAATAACCTAAATATATTGTAATCGTGTTGCACTTACCGCTTTTCGCTTCTCAGCGCCCTCTATTGGTACGCTTTGACCAGGCACGGACGCGCGGCCGCGGAACAAATCCATCACTTTGGACATCGCACTCGGACGACGGGACGGCGACGCAGTTACCGTGTGGTAATACTGTACGGAAGAGAAAAAAAATATTAAAGCAAACACAAAGACATATTTTATCACAAAACTGTCAAAACGGCAGCGCAATTATGTAGTTAAAAATTACAAAATATTAGGGGATTATCTTACTTAAAAGCTATAACATAAAATAACAATCACGAAGACGAAAAATAGAAGTCGATCAAAACAATCCCTAAGTTTACTGTCAATCAGTAAAATATACAGTCAACTATAAATCAATCGATTCGAATCGTCACCAGACTTACTATGGCGAGTTATGTCGACTATTTCGGCCATTTCGGTTTTAGGAACAAAAAATAGATTGACGTCTATTTGTAGGTACAATAAATTCTTTTCAATTGACACATTTATTATTCTAAATAGCTCACATTAGGATCGTTACGATTTTAGATGATAAATCTGCAATCATTTTTTGCACGTTCGATTTAAAATAGAACTTCATCATCGGCCTTTTTGGTCTGCTTCCAGTCTAACCGGAGTCAGCTAAGTCCCAGTGTTTTACAAGGAACGACTGCCTATCTGACCTGGTTGTCAGACTTTTCAAGCTTCTGACTACTTGTAACGACTGTCAAAGATGTAGGAATAACAGCCGGGACCCACAATTTAACGTGACTTTCGAAACACTGAGGAACTCGTTATGACAAAGATGGTCACAAATCGTTCATCTACGGACCCACCGCGTCAAACGTAACATAACCTGTGATCGACTCACTTATGCGGTAATAGCTTAGACACGAGCTCCACTCTCTCATTTAAAATAGAACTTAAAAGCAAAAATGTCTGCTTGAAAAAAATCACTTACTGGCAAACTAATCCGCAATTAAATACTAGTTCACAAATGATCGTAAAATCTCTTACCCGCGTGTCGCTGCCGGGATGTGGATGCGCTGAGCCATCTTTGGTGTTCAACACAGGCGTGACCACGGCAGGCTCTGCTTTGGACTCCGATTTAGATGTATCTTTGGTAGGAGTGTTCGATTTTTTGATGTTCTGAAATATAAAGTGGTATATGAATGATTAACGCTTGAGGGCAAACACATCAAACTGCGAGTAAGAGGTGACATGTCTGAATCCTTGTTTGAGAGGCAAAATTTGCATTGTAGAGAAGTATTTTTTTTCTTATAAAAACTACCGGTTAATCATCATGATACTTGTGTGGATGGAGAAAAAAATTCAACAAAATCGGTTCATCGAGTCCAAAGTTGTGAGGTAAAAATATACAGATAACTGAGAACCGACTCCTTTTTAAGTCGTTCATTAAGAAAATGACTTATTGGATAAAAAATACCACATAATTTATAATCGAGTCATATCAAAGTTTAAGGCTGAGGGCAATTACGCATTTTAAAGACTGTAACTTTTAATTCTTGTACTTTTGTAAAATATGTATATGAAAACGCGAATACATGAAACGCAAATACTAACATCACATAAACCACTAACCGCCTACAAAAACTTTGTTAGCAATTGTTCTAGAAAAAAGCATGTCAATAATTGATGTACAGGCGTTTAAATAGTTTGTAACAATATATAGTAAATATTTACATTAACAGCGTAATACAACGCCAAAACTATGAAAGTGGTCAGTCAACCTGACGTCAGGTTTTTGGCCACTTTATAGGTATTAAATAGTGCGCATGGTCTCAAGGTCATATCTCGATTGGTCCAGCCATCCTGACGCTGACCCAATTTGTCTATTTTTTAAGGTCCACGCATGGTTTTAATCTTAACAAAAAATAATCATGGAGCACAATGGTTCCTTTATATTTTAATTCATGGGAGCATTCCCACAGAAACGAAAACCACTGCGCGCTGCAAAACTGAAGTATACGCGGAAGAAGTCGCTGGCAAGAGCTAGGACTAAATAATAATATTGCATAACTTGAAAACTACGCCTAACAGGAAAAAAATATATTATATCAATAATAGCTACTATTGAAAGATGGGCCTTAAGCGATGCACGAGCATTAAGCAATTAGTTATGCTATGTATTCAGCGGTTTACCTAACAATTGCAGATTTGTCAAGTGACATCACTCTTATATCACCAGTTCTAATGGCAAAAAGACAAGATGATTCTAAGATACCTATTTCTACCGGTTTCGGAGGGTTTAGGTATAGGTTGATTGCTATCTATGAACTAAAAAGGCCAGAACTATATGGTCTCACCTGAACTGCAGTCATGACCTGTTGTATAATGGAAGGTTGTTTCTTGACTTCTCCGCGCGGAGTCTTCGTCTTCCGAATATCAAAGAGAGCAGGTCTACTACTCACTCCGGAGGTTCCTGATGAAAGAAAACAAATATATCACTCCCAATTTATGTAACGAGATAAATATAAGAGCCTCTATTCCAAAACAGTAAGGTACATAATCGTACCACTACTTCGCGGGTAACATGACGTGGTCCTCTTTCGTTTAGGCTTTTTGCACTCTTCAGAGCTCATGATGAATGCACGTAGTTTGCATGCAGAGAACTCAGATCGAATACTACGTCAAATGAACTAAACGATCGAAGGGTGCCTGTTTACATTAAGGGATGGGCAAGTAGGTGGTACTTGTCGCAAACTGCAAGATTAATGGAGACAGAATGATCAATTCATAATATGAACTTGCACATGGTAGAGAATATGCAGATACATATATTCTAGTCAATTGAAATCCCGTAATTAGGGGATTTTTACAAATCATTAATACCCTGAAGTAAACAATACTCATGAAGTTATAGATACTACGAATATTTTGCTGGGAGAAGTATCAAAAATTATTTCAGTCATCCCAATTCCCGTTGAGAACGTGCACTTACAAGTATTTTTTGTCTACTGAATACAGTTAATCTACTATAGATTACAAAAATATCATCAATAGTAGTAAGTAATAGTTTGTACCATGTATGGTCTGCTGGTACATAGGATGCGCCTGGCCATCGTCGTTGGAGCCGCGCCGCTTGCGCTCCCCAACCGACTGCGTACTGCGCGTGATCGCTGCATCGAGACGCTGTTCTGGAAAGGCATAAATCACTATTGTTTAGTAGACATCAATCTAAATATCATTTATCTCCCAGGTTTTCTAGATAGAAAGCAGATATTAAAATTAGAAATTATTTTCTAGTAGAAGATTTTTTTTTACTTCCACACAACGCCATCTTGTCTCAAAGTAAGCAGAGCTTGTATTATGAGTACTAGACAACTGATAAACATACTTGTATATTTCCAAATACACACATAATATAGATAAACTACACCCAGAGACAGAACAAATGATCATGCTCATCACATAAACATTTTTCCTGGGTGGGAATCGAACCCACGACCTCCGGTATAGCAGCCAGGTTCACTAGCCGCTAGACCAACAGGCCCGTCAATTGTTCTCTATCTGCAACATAAGGCCACATGTTGATAACAAGCAGCAACAATTAGTGGCCCAAAAATCGAGGCTTGATCTAAAGGCAACCAGTAGTGCGCGACGCAATTATAATTACATAGAGTTAGCACTATAGTTACCTCCCAAAGATGGGTAAGCGATTAACCTGCCATAGCTTTGTTCGTATGTATGTCAGAATCTGCATAACGCGGACACCTGGGTATGTTGCCCAATCGGATTTGTTTAATGAAAGTAAATGATTTATTATATTTCCTCCTTATCCTTAATGTTATTTTCACCGTCCTAAAGTACTGTATTTTATGATTTGTGTTATTTGATAAATAAATAAGACATACCAAAAAACAAGTTATGGTTATTTCTATATGTCTTGAAAGTCCTTATAGTTGATTGTGAAAATAATTTGAACATACAAGTCTGTATTTAATCGTCCAGCGAGAGTCAATTCTGATATCTATTTACACGCTTATTGAAAAATTTCAGTATCAACTCAGAATACCCATAACTATATCCAGGTAAATACAAGTCATTTAAACCGCCAAGTTTTTACGAAGAAATTGATGTAAACAATAAAAAAAAGTTACAACTTCTAGTCCTGTATATAATATTAGGTGAGGTAGAGAGTGCCTACACGAGCCAACTTAAGATGATAATAATCGCGGTAATGATGGGCTGAACATAAATGGCCTTGACCTAATCAGAACCGTTACGGACTTGTAGCGACCCCCCTTTAATTATGTACAAAGGGTACAAAAACGGGCTTGAGCTGGGCACGCAGCTGGCAACAGCAGTTACAAATTATTAGCTGTTGTACTGCAGAGATTGCCGCAAAGTAAATGAAGCACAGGCAGTCAAAATCGAACAAATAATACAACTTCTAGAAGCTTTCATCTTCATCACAGGTAGGTACAACCTAGAAGACGAAATTTGAATAACCTTCGTTAAGGACTGGCGCTACGATTAATGCGAATACACAATACAAATTAATGCTGGAGCCGTAATGGTCCAATGTTTCAAAGTGGGCATAGAAACGTTATGCATTATGTATCGTGCGCGCTGTGGTGTGGCATATTCCGTGAGACGCCAACATTTAGAACGCACAACAGATTAATTAAGTATACTCTATCACTATAAACACCTGGCACATGTATTTTTGTATCTCGTACCTAAATAACTACAGCTTAAGAGTCCTGGTGCGTTCAATTAACAACTATCGCACTAACACGTAAATTAAGTAAAATAAGATTTTATCGCGCGTAGACAATCTGAATGATAATGTACGCTCCCTTTACTATGACCACAACTAACTCAAGGCCAGTGTAGACTGTTTTATATGTAAGTGTAACAGATTCATTTTGTTTGAATCTCAGTTTCACATTATTTTTAATGTGTCTAATGTGCTATTAGATTTAATTTTTCACATCGACCAATTGAGTGTGGTGCGTCAAATTATGCGATGTCGAATACTGTAAAACAAAGTTATTTTAATGAGACGCGTGTACTTTCTCATTTCAGTGGAGAATTTAAATATATTTCTTTTAATCGCCTTTAAAACAAAACTGACTACTACACTCTTAGTCAAAGATAGAGTATTAGTTACCAGCTTACGGACTTCATCATATTACTGATGGATTAAAAAAGAATTGAAATTCTCAATATATTCGAAATATTGAGAACCGAGAAGGATGTCACCATCATAGTTATGTGATGTTGAACGATTCGATAACGACCGGCAAAATAGAATTATGTTGTAGGTACGCCCACAGTGCCAGAATAACAACTATAATATCGTTTCAGTAGTATCGTCTTGACCTGAACGGTTATAAAACGAAAGGTGGGAAGGTTTCTAGGAGATCCATGTCTGTGCAGCTCACTATAATATCGTAATTAATGTATGCCCCGAATATCTCAAAACTGACGCTTTAAAATTCTGAGAAATATACTCACTTGTTTTTACAAAATATAACAGAATCTTCCGCTACTCAAACAGAGTGAATGTTTATTTTTGATAAAAACACGACATAGGTAATGCATACAAGAGCGATGATAACTCAACACTTTTCTTGCCAACTTGTTACTTTCAGTTATGATCAGATAAATAGCCACAAACAATGTGGC
Organism: Trichoplusia ni; assembly: GCF_003590095.1. NCBI lineage: Eukaryota > Metazoa > Arthropoda > Insecta > Lepidoptera > Noctuidae > Trichoplusia > Trichoplusia ni. The sequence goes on from NC_039484.1 coordinate 14,048,218, forward strand.
GTTGATCTTCGTAAGAGTCTTGTATTTACACCGACCCTTACGACTGGGTGTTGGCGCCAAGCCAGCTCAGGCGTACGACTCGAATATGTAGGCGCACTCTGGCAAACATTGCGGGGATCTACTACACTCACCTAACCTATAATAAATCTATATTTACTAACTGTGAATAACAAGTTTCGGTTTATTTGTGTATTGTCAAATTGAGCATTTCACTCAAGGTCGTTTTTTGAGAATAGGCAAAATCACGCAAAGTATGATTGCATCCCAATCGCGTGCTAGACCTATGCCACTAGATGCAGGCCACGTGTTTCAAACTAAGTCAGAAGCCTGTCAGCTTAAAAACAATACTCACCGCGTTTCTGCCGCCTGTCATCGCTGTTACGTCGGACATCCTTTTCCTTAAGCTTGGGTATTTTAGGAGTAGGTTTTTGTTTGCTTCCAGAAGCGGCACCCCAAGTTCCGGCTCTTGCTCTGACTTCGTCTAGCTTCTTCGTCGCTTTAGGCACATCCCTTTTTATACTTGCAGCTTCCGGTTTGACAACAGCAGGTTCTTCTTTGGTGGGCACGACCTATAATATTACAATTTTCAATGTGTTAAATCCTTCAAGAAGATACAAAATTAAAGAAAAACTAAGTCACTATACTAACTTTAGGTTTATCTTCCGCTCTTTTGACCCAAATGTCCTCGGAACTGGCGGGCGTTCCATCAACGGTAGATCTAATTTCTATTAAACTGCTGTCAAAGTAATGTTTATCGTGGTGGAGATTCTGTCCTGCGAAAATCGACCGCACATTTGGCCGCTGTTCTTCTGCGCCTTTGGTCCCAAAATGAACTGTATGGGCATTATGTATGTGTGATCTTAATGCCCGTTCTATTAATGGCGGGGCAGTAGTTGGTGGCTCAGTCGTTGTAACCAAAAACTTATGCCGAGCACCCATCACGGTCCTTTTAGGACGGTCCTGTCCATCTGGTATAACCTGGCTATCACCAGATGACATGTCACTGACGACATTGGCATTCTGATCTTCAGTTTCTATTTGTTTTGTGACGTTGTCGGGTTGTGATTCTTGTATAATCTCAGAGCTAATTTCTTTCCATATTGTAGAAGAAAGAATATCGCTATCTTTCTTTTCATCGTCTTCATCTTCTTCCCGGCATTGTGATAGCCTCCGGCGCTCCGGAAACGGAAAAGGCGCGTTGTTGCGACTCGATAGGCTGTTGCAATGATTCATGAAGTAGTGTTGAAAGAACGTGTCCGTTTCAGGAGTGTCATTGCTGTCGCCTTGGATTATATCCTTTAAAGCTGCTAGTGATGTGATGGTATTGTAGTTAATAGCATTTACCAAGTCTTCGCTGTCGGTGGAACTCGTCGAGACACTGCCACCAGCATCTTCTTCCGCCAACCTACTCATTTGTTGGCACACTTCTTCTAACACGCCGTCTTCATTTTTTTTCTTCTTCTCATTTTTGCGACAGCTCTTCTTTAAATTCGAGATCAATTTTTTTTCGGTATCCATTGAACAGCATGTGCATGTGTTGTTTGGCCAAACCTATAATATTTTTATAGCGGCAAATTACTTAAGGCACTTCTTTACTTACACACTTGAATCACATAAAGTCACATGATAGAACAATTTACTGTCCAAAAGTTAAGTGATATCGTAACAGGTTTCGTGGCTTCCGTCACCGAACATAGGGCATGGTGTCGTTATATGATTCCAAACAAATTTCAGCGAACATTTTACGAATCTGAAATTACGAATTGTTTTGGTCACGCTTTTATTAGATTTATGGTACTTTTTGCGTAGTCTTGGATTATGCAATTAATTATTTCTATCGTAAAATTTAATATAGTGTTAAAGTAGCATACCTTAGTCTATTTTGGAAACTGAACAGAAATGCTTTTTATAAAAAACCTATTCTTAATAGTTCTAAGACATATAGCAGACTACTCATAGTGTATCCAGGGTTAATTTATTCGCACCGCCACTTCATTTTGTTATCTAATCAATATTTGTCACAACAATGCGCGGCGTTAGCTCATGACTGAGCAGAGATCATGATTTGTAAAATCTCTATTCAAGTAAGTACAATGGAATATCGTATCGATGAGATCATTTAAAACAATATAAGTTTACGTTTATATCGACTACATATGACTTTTTGAATCTGAGCACTTGAAGTGATAATTTTTATCCTAAGTGTTAGTAAGACAGTTTGAAGTAGGTGCTTGTAATATCAATCGTCTGTAACATTGGTTTTGCGGTTTTTAGGTCTCCGATATTCGTTTTAACATGTTTTCGAGTCCATAATAGGTAATATTCTTAGAAAGTAGATAAAGTGGAGGACATGGGTAATCATAGCGATCCCCTTGAGGCTTACAATGCTTCATCGTATGTATGTGCATTACCTACAAATAGATATAAAACATCTGTTAAAGTTGTACAAGTGGAAAACGCAAAACTAGCTTATAACGTTAAATAATCTGTAAATTAAGAAAAGTATGAATAACTAGATCCTATCAAGAATGTGTAAACAGATATTCTAATTCTATACGAACTCACCACACAATGTGATAACGTCAATCAAAGAACATAGTACACAAACACTAGCTATGAAATAGAACCGAACAGTATCCATAAAGTAATTAGACGAGATCAAAAAGTCATCACATGACATCCCGACGTTCAGTCTTAATAGACGCACGATGAATGACCGTGTACCGAATAATAATAGGCCCACAAGTACTTACACGTACTTTGTAACAATGCGATTGCTCGTCATAATTGTAGATCTTCGATGAGGATATACTAGTTAGGTAAATAGCAAATGTTATGCGGAACCATATCAAGGAGTATAAATAAGAGGAAAACGGAAAATATGTTGTCTACGAGAATCTTTTGTCTACGAGATAAAAGACAAAATACGCAGCTAATATTTTTTGGAATTCTGTGTGACGGACTAAACCAATTCTCTTTTGTCGAATACCCTATTTTGAATTCATATTAATTTATCAAAAATGAGAAAAAAGAAAGCAACGCCTATTTCAAAAAAACCTTCACAAGTAGATAAGCTCAAGATAATCTTCAGGCAAAAAAATAGAAATACGTTATCAAGCTAGAATTACGACTGCACGGTTAAGTCAATAACGTAAGACACAAGTCTCAACGATTGTATTAATGTTAGTAGTCAGACCATGTTGAGATTAATGAACGATCAATGCTAATGCGGGCGCGCAAGGACGCTGTTACAAAGTGCATGACAACAGTTTGCGAGACCTAGGCAACTTGTTAGATAACATATAAATTCACACAGATTATATTATTATGCGTTCTACAAAATGCGCAAATTACTGTTAATATACACTACTTGTGATTTGATTGTAGCTGGTTTTCTTTTACCGATACCAATAGTAATGAATATCTGCATCAAAAGCTGGAAATATTTGCATAGTTTCTAATCTTTAATACTTTTGGAATCGCTAAACAATCCAGACAAACCCGTGCTTTAATTATTGTTACAAGAACTGCTTTAAATGATAACAATTTGACTTCAATCCCTCTGCTAAGTGTAAAATTTGTAAAATACGAATAGTACATATCCGATTCTCAGATCTTAGAATATCTACGCAAAATTTCATAAAAATCGGTCAAGACGTTTCGGAGGATTTCAATTACGTACACCGTGACACGAGAATTTTAATATATTAGACCACCTGGCCCAGATAACGTTGTTTAGCCATTTAAAAATAGGGGTAGAATAGATCTTAGAGAGTTGAACATTTATGGTCGTATGTATTTTTGTATATGCTGTATCACAAAAAAAAACAAGAATAAAAAGAAAATTTAGGTGTAGACGACCCTTAACATTTCAGGGTATGATTAAAAATTCTAAAACGCCAGGGCATAGCGTTGTTGGAATTGGCACATTTTTAAGGCACTCGCCCGCACCTAATCTTTTCAAATTAAAAATTAGGTGATCCTAAAGTATAGCAACAAGTACTACAGTACACTACGAGTGCTTCATGAATCTACAGTACCGCTAGTAAGACGGCTGCTAATGTGTGTTTAGTCTGCGTGGATGACGATACAAGCGCAAGCAGTTTTAAGGAACTTCATAGAGGAAGTTTCAAGGTTCAACGAGAGCATTAGGTTAAAGATAAATCAGAGATTGATAAGCAATTATACGACAGAATTGATATGTTGACCGTATACAAATGGACAACTAAACACGTAGACAAAATTATGTATGTAATATGTATATTTGAACAATTATAATACGATTGATATTCTTGTTTATTGTTATTCATGGGAGCATTATAGAGCCTGACAGGTATACATATGTAAAATTAGTGTACACTTTACAACACTAGGCACTAACAAGATAAAGGACATTATGAATTTTAGCAAAATGGGCAATTCAGTAAAGTTATCATTAAATCTCTTAATATTCATCCTTTTATTTTATATTCTAGAAGGCGTATTGTTACTAGGTAATCTAGAAGGCAGTGTGGACAGAAACTATCCGAACAAAAGAATATAAGCAAACAAACATAATAGACAAAGTGGATGAAGATTACGCAAATCTGCAGCTATCAGTCGTCATTAGCTTACGTACTCAATGTTTACAATGCAATGCAGTGTAGAAAGAAACCTTACTTTAAAACAAAGAGTAAAATGCGTGTATTACTTGCATCGTTGCGTTTCACACACGTTTCCGCGACAAAATGTAAACTCATAAAACAGTAACTGTAACAATACTAGTTAAATTCTTATTTATAAAGGTATTAAGTTTAGAATCCTCTTTACAGAAGATGCCAGACATAAAAAAATAGTATAACCAGTAAGTATAAAAATGATGTTAGTACCCATTGCTTGTTCACTACACAAGATAAATTGAATTATTTCCTGGATTAATAGACTTATAATTTAGTAAGACCTTTTGATCGCTCGCTTAGTGACAACAAGGTGAAAAACATGACTTCAAACTCAAATAAACAGCATTTTTAGACAAGTAGAACTCGATTCTAAATTCACATCGTAAAGCTAACGGCTGCAACCACTTATCATGCAATTGTTGAAATACACAACGGAACTAAGTTGAGAAACGTGTGTATTTTTAGATCATATTATCAAGCAACTTATGTTAGATGCTTGTGCTTGTTAGCAGTAAAGGTATTCCACAAGATACAAAATGCTCAATTGTTTATTGCACTCCACAATGTAATATAGATCTGAAATAGTGGTAACAATCTTGGACATTACATTATACATATACAACAAAGGAACAATTATTTAAGTGTCAGTTATTTTCAGGAAATATGAAGTGACAAAATATTAACCTTGAGTGCATTCTGGGATTCTTACATTGCAAATAATAACTACTATGAAAGAGGAACTGATATAAAGATCTTAGTTTTTTTTAAACTGGAATGTTATTCTGTTAGGGAACTCTATATAAATGGAAAGTAAACTATACTTTACCTTCACAAGGTAGACAGTGGTAATTTAATAGAGCTCTAGTGAATGAATACATAAAACAATAAAACCACTGACTTACAATGACAAAAAAGTATTCTGTAGCGTATCATGTAACTAAAGAAGTTTGTTGTCAGTTGCGGCTAATAAACAAGTTAAGCTTTCACGCCTAAACCACTAATCCGATTTCAGATTCTACGTTCTACGGTATTGTATGCAGGTTGTATCGATCAAGTTTTATACAACACAATATACTTTATTGTCTTAGAGTTATAAATTATTTGGGATCGCCATATTCACGCACATGCCACGCAGAATTAAAACCTCCGATCTTCGTGCTAAGAGTACTTTGTACCCACACGGCTATTAGTTCATGCATGTTTTTGATTATACGTGTCCCATCATATTTCAGGCTTTGTCCACCGAAAAGTAATCAAAGAACCTCACCTATTGATCCAGCTCTTTGGATTTAGGAGCAAGTCTTCTATCTCTCTACGAAAAAGTTTGGATAAGGGCTGCGTGCACATGTCCTGCTCCTATGACTCCGCGGGACCGTTTATGTTTCCGACGACCACTTTTAAATGTAACCTTGGTCAGAATTTCAAACACTTTTTTAAGATGGACATTTCTTTTTAGTGTAGTCTTAGGGGCGCTATGACGCGACGACTTATATTATAATCGGGATATCTTTAGAAATCTCGTTACCCATTGCCGGACACTCATGACAGTTGCTACCCCCTTCCAGACACCCCTTAACTTGAATAAATTATTCTTTCGTCAGAGTCTTGACTACACGGTATAAAGAAAGTAACTTCAACTGCAAAGTACCATTTATTTACGTTTAGGGTTTTCTGCAGGGGAGAAACTGTCATAAGAGTCCGGCAATGGGTGCAGAGATTTCTGAAGTGATCCCGATTAAAATATAAGTTGAGAACGGGTACTATAAAACTTATAACGGCTTACTTTTCAATGAGAACAACAAGTTGTTTACTTTACTTGATACTTTATGATTTTGTGTAGCATATTATCACGATATAGGCAGGTACTATGCTAACCTTGGCTGTCGAGTTCTATAATACTAATGTATATTTGTCGATTTACTTAAGACTGTCTCGAAATTCACGATCAATATATTAGAGCGGAAAAGATCATAATTGGACTCGCAAAATAACTTTAAATCTACGATTCATCATTTAATATTTAACACGGTGAATGAGTTCTTGTGTCACATACTTTAATTGTAGCTTCAAAATATTTTTTTAGTAATTAAAGTTTCTATTACGTCAATGGTAAAGCGCTATCATTGTACAAATCAAGACTGTTAGGAACTTGTATACGATCGTACAGTGAGTATCACGAGGTAAACAGCACTCACTCTAACAGCATTATAGTACTAGATAAAGTATTTGAACTAACAGCTGACGTGACGCCAGTAAAGTTAGACATGTATGTAACTGTATGGAGTTGTTGATCTAAGGTTTGTGCTTGTTCTTCTTAGCGGTTGTTTTCCTTTTTTTAATTTAGCGTTATAGTGTCAAATAAGATATTTATACTTCTTCCCCAAATCAAGGTGTAGTATAATATAAAATTTTAAATCATTTATGGATATTATTTAATGATTAACCTAAATAATTCCTAACCGAACTGTACTTCTTGATCTAAGAAAAGCAGGTAAAGCTTAACTGAAGTTAATAAAAAATATAACAAAATAGTAGACGGAGTGAAATTTGTATGATAACAATACTGATAAATCTAAAAATATCTAAGTATATTAAACATCCGCAAAATACGGAAGTATACACTTGGCTTCGTTTTAATAGCACTTGCCTTTACTCTTTAATATATACTATTTCCTAGAGGTATCATAATCAAAACAGACGCCTGTTGGTCAGCCAAGTTGGGAAAAGAAAAGGGCGACGCAATGACACACATGCAGTTACGGTTCTAAACTATGTGCTAGTTACTCTGACGCGAACTTGAAAGTCATATTTTGACCTATTGGTGAATAGAATACCTTTTAAAATTTTAAGGGAAAATGTTAGGAACAAAAAGATGAGTAGGACGGTTGCCATTAGTCCGAGTTTCCCCGGATTTGACGTTAGTTAGAGGGGATCCGGAGAGCTTCGTAGATGGGTCCATTCACATGCGATTTGTGGGCTCAAGTCCCAGTTTTACACGAGTCTTGAGCTTAACCCAGTTGCAACAAATTTTGAGATGGCAACCCCTGGTCTAATAGTGTTCTAGGGACGAAAAATAGGTACTTAAGTCTTATTCTATAACTAAACAAATATATACTTTTGATTCGAGTCAGTCAAAAGTAATAAGATTATTTTTAATGAGATTTACAAAGCTATTTCAAACGTTAAAATATTGGTTGAACAATTAGAAGTTTATAACTGACAATAACTAATCCTACACTATTACCATTAAGTACCCAGTTTGTCACCATTGTTTAAAATGAAGACACCAGTACAGAAAATCAATAAACATCTACAAGTACCTAACTACATACCTATACGTGTCCATATGTCACTACCAAAAAACAATTCAATTGAAATGAATGGCGCCCAAAGAGTGGAAGCCACTGCCAAATCTTAACAAAACACATTTCTATAAATAGACGTAAGTACCTACGTATAGTTCGTAAACAAATTTAACAGCGATCGGTACACTACAACAATAACGTTTATATTAGTGTTTAGCACCAGAGCAAATGAGATTCGCACTTGTGATAACGATGATGTAAGTTTATATGAATAAGAAAAATGTTTTTCTACCGGAACGTATTATATTATTAACCATGAGAACAAAAATACAAGACGAAACTGTTCCTATTAACTCGCACACTGTAATTGTAACGAAGGCAAGAATTGGATCGCGATAGCTTTGAAAATGTATTCTAAAAGAGTGGCATTTTCCGTATAAATCTACATATGTATACAAATGTACCTATAGTTCGGTTTCCTGTAACAAACAAAGGGACCGACCCTCGCCCCTCGCATCCAGACACAGCGTCCCCATCTGTCTGGCGAGACTCGTGACCTTCAGAAAAATATTGAATGTACATACTGCACATCTGCACCTTTTAGCTACCCAAATTTAAACAGTGAAATACGGATATTATTTTCTATTCAACATTACCTAAGTTTGCACTTTAATATCCTTGTAACTAATAACATGAAAAAATGATATCAATGGAAACCGATAGAAATAATTGTGCATGGCATTTATTAAGCAAATTATGTTATTATGTACGATGACGTAAATACCGAGTGACAAGTGGAGCCGACAACATCACGGTGTGTGCGTAAACTTGTTATCATAGGTTGTTAATTTGGTAAACATAATGCCGACTCATACCAAAGTTCTAGCCTCTTCTAACTCAGATTAAACAACAAAATGGTATCTAATCAAACTCATTAAGTACGTACGTCTTTTTAATTATTTCACATTGCTTAGTATTACTCTCAAGATCAGCAAATGTGTTTAAGCAGATTAATAAATAATTTGACGTATAATTGAAGTTTATATTTATTTTTTCGCCCTAGACATTTAAGATATGCCAATAAAAACATGGTTTCTAATCAACATTCACTTCCAACGACGAACACAACACGCAAACTTAGTTATTCCAGATCAGACCAGAGAGTGATGTTTGATTTATTTCTTAATCATAATTAACTAGGTCTTTTCGCAAGTTATCGCAAATTATGAAGCTGCCTCGCCTTCAAACCCACAGTTATCGTAACAAAGCCAAGGCGAGGCAAATTAAAAACTCGATGCTTCGCGCAAACGATAACAGACGCTCCGCGAGGTCGCACAGTATAGATCCGGCTAATCGCATGTGATGCCCACACGACTTGACGTCACATGGGTCTTCACAACTACGATTATAATACTTCGAGCTTTGTACATATTTACGAGCGAGAATTCACTTGATACACGCATTGTTATTAGCGTAATAAACTATGAAGCGGTGACACAATTATAGGAAGTTAATGTTTTGAGATGGTATTACATACACACTTAATATTATCAATTCTTCCTGTTTGTTTTGTTAGTTCTTCAAGTTTGCTGAGAAAAGTGTGTTACTAAAAACCTGGTTACAAATAATTAGAAATAAGGCAAACAAAACTTGCCATTATTTCAAAAATTTGAAGGTTCATATACCATGTATAATCAATACAACAGTATATGGATTAATAATCTGATTGGTACTTAAAAACCAATAATCTATGATAAGATAATTCGGAATACAGGATGATCAAGATGCTTGAAAGATCAAAAGAAACAAATGTATAGGTTGCTTCTAAGTTCAGGAGTCAATGTGAAATTTATGATAGGCTAAAAATAACCAGTATTAAAGTAGTTTAACAGAAAAGAATAGTAATGATGCCAATACTTTGATAATGCCCTAATTTAAAAGTATTTTATGACTCGTTTTTAATTAAAAGACTGTAAGTATGTTAATAATAATTTTGTACATTTGAAGCTATCTGTGAAACAAAGGTACTAAGATAGTCATAATTATTATGTGGCTTTTTTCCTAATCTTTGATTTTATTTTCTTAATTATATTACTCTATGTTCTTCTGTATTTCTACTTCATTCCAAATAGACAAGTCCAAAAAAGGCAAATAGTTACACTATCCATTGTCCTACATTGTCCTGCTATAATTATTTGAACCACTAAAGAGAGTTAAAGGATGACTGACTGATATTTCATATTTAAATTATGACTACAAAAAAAAAATATCAGTCTCAGAATTTTGCAATGTTATTTTTAGAATCATAACTTTTCATACATATAACTGGATACAATAAAGACACCAGCAGTATATTATCATAATCAAAGTACCATTAAATACTTGAATGTAATTTATCTGACCTGATAATGTGACTAAGTGGTTCTTCCTTTAGTGTTCTATTAGAGCAATTGATTTGAATGAACAACAGAGATTTATTACTTGAGATGCATACTAAAAAACATTGCCCTAAATCCAGCCAGCAACAAGTAACAACAATTAAATACTACTTTCATGTTACTAATGTTAATGAATATAAAGCCATAGAATATTAATACTTATACATTCTATATTTAAAAGGATAATAGTATGAACACAATTTTATGTAAATTCAATAAAGGTATTAAATTATTTCTAATATAGTTCATGTTTTATGCACAGTTTCCAAATCTTTACGAAATTACTTCTTTTAGCAAGACAAACTTAATTTTTGATGGTTAAATAAGGTATCAGGTAGGCAATGGTAAGGCATGTTCATATAAATTTATGTATTTCTACACAGTCCTTTAAGTTTACTTTTATAAAATTAACTCACCTGAACAAGTCCTTTAACTTAGTGGTTATTACCATTATCGCATGTTCATTTTTCAACGGTTACCTAATAATTTTGAATTATTTTATTTGTAGAACATTGCGATGATTACAAAATAAGCTGCTATCTAATAGCACAGCTGAGTGCTATTTTTGTCACCCTAACAGGCAAAAATAATACATATCACGATAAATCAACTGGTTACCTAATATTGAAAACAACCGTTTGAAATTTTTATCCAAGACTACGCAAGGGTAAACTGAGAGGGAAAAACTAAAGAGACGTGACCAAATAACTGTGAAACAAACCGTAAACACATCAATAACACGCACTGCACTTAGTTCATAAAATAAATAGTCCCATCACAGAAACAAACTTAGGAGTCTTTGCAAATTGCCACAATATTGCACAAATAATTTTTCACGAAATATTAATGATTAAGTTTTGTATTATTCTTCAGCTCAAGGCACTTCATTCATTTTCATTTGACAAGTTTCGAGACCACAGATATATAAAAATATGATGTCAAATGTTTGTTCGGATACACACCTAATGTTAAACCTGCTTTTATATCAGACAGTTAACAATATTTTATTACAATACTGGATCTATGAATTTTGATTCTTTTACAATACAAAATTAAACACTTATACTACAATACACTTGGACGACAAAATAATAGCGCAGAAGAATTACTCTATCTTGCAAGAGAAATGTTGTGCCTGAAGCCAGGGGAATAAGAGCATAATCCTTGGATTCGTCTACATCAGTCTTTCCCAAAGTGGGCGATAACGCCCCCTTGTGGGCGCTGCAGGTCTTATGGGGGCGGTAAGAGACCCAGAAAGAAAATGGGGGCGTTGTAATTGTATGTTACCTACTGCGCTCAGGTTTCAAGTTGCGGGTTATAGTAAAAGTTTTGTTTAGAATTCTCCGTTAATAGGGAGGGTCACAATAGGGATGATGACTGGGTGTAAAAAGAAAAAATCTCATTAGTCCCTCAGATAATTGAAAAGAATGAGACACGTATCTTTTCCTTTTTTCAGAAAAACTAGAATTGATAAAGATTAACTGCTTTAAAGTTTAGGAGAGGGGGCTTGTGACGTAAGGATATGGTAAAATTTATACTCAATCGTGACGTCACGCGTAAGTTTCATTCACTGTAATTTGGTCAATTCATGTTTTCGGGACAAATTAAAAAATACGTATCCATTATTATACAAAAAACTACAAGACGGACACTGCAAAAATAAATGTCATCATCCCTATTATTAATTAATTTAATTTAAAGTTATAGTGGTTTTGAAATAGGTGAAAAAAGGGGGCGCTAAAAAAATATTTATTCTCAAAGTGGGCAGTAGACAAAATAAGTTTGGAAACCACTGGTCTACATAGTAGCAGTAAAAGTGAAGTTATTATCAAAATGTAGACACTAGACTATTTCTAATAAATTATTTTTACTACCCTCCCAATAGTAGATACTTACTGTTTTGAAGAAAATGAAAGCCGTATTTACTACTTATCTCAGCTCCTCTTACAATCAGGTCAAACAATAGATCCAGATCATTTCGTATCTTAAAATAAACCTATACATGGGAAAGCTTGAGAGAATAAATTCGAACTAGAAATAACTGCTTTGGATTCTATAGTTCCTCACACGCCCTTCAAGTTATTATTGAAGTGAACAGAAGTTTATTTTTGGATGTATTATTGTTGATTAAATTAGTATAAGCGGGATGAAAGAGCATCAAAATACCGGGGTGTCGTTGTCTGCAGTTTCAGCAACTCCCCTCGGTATGGGATTTGTAACTTTGACAACGGCACAGTTCGAAAAGCCAACCTATCGACCTAGTATATATACACCTATAACCCACCCAGTAAATATATTGTATTTTAAATTATTCTGTAGATGGCAACTAGAACCTTCTAAGATATACATTCTAAGATGTAATCTCATCATGGTTGTACTTTATTTGAACAATATAAACTAGAATAGCTATTTGTAAAAAAAATAACATAGGTAATGTTGTAAATCTAGTGCTGTAAAAAAGGTACCTTGGAAGAAGGTAGGTGTACAGATCAGGTTTATTTAATACGGTTACGGTTCTGGGAATTGAAAATCTTGTTTTTTTTCACCCACAGTATACAGCATATATTTTTAGTATTTCAATGCAGGTGTATGGCATAACATTCATAGTTCTTGGACTTACGGGAATGAGAGTAACTATGAAAAAAAAGAGATTATTTAATATTTATAATATATTTTCATATCCAGGTAGGTACACCGAAAATGACCTATTTCAGTCTTACCAATAATAAATGTAACACAAAATATACCAATTTATTCTATTATAATTATTACTTACACATTTTTATTACATTTCGAATAACGACACAATAGGTATTTCATAAAATAGTTGCCCTAAATACTAAGAATTTTCAATATTTTAACATTATTCGTTTACATGTAACATTTTAGATAGATATGTAGTTAAAATGACTAGACGGATTTAGCACGTCTTTCAATTTAATGTTTAAAGTTTGTCATACGACTCAGGCATAGAGCGTACGTACTTGAAATTCAACACCTACATGCAGCAATGACATTAACGATTATTTGATTTCTGAGAGTAATAGAGTATCATCATGAAAACATCTAAAATGCCTTTTGGAATAAATCATAAGACATCATAAAATCTATATCATAGCCATAAATCGTACAAGAGTATAAGAAAACAAGACACATTCACATAAAATATCACTCTACTTAGCATAAACATTAATTTCTCTTTCTAGTCCGTGTTTAGTTAAAACATTTCAGTTATTAACTGTGCAATTGGATCAGGACTTATTAAAAAAAATACATTGTTATAATATTATTATGTTCCTGTTTATGCGAAAAAGCGTCGATCAATTCATAATCGACATTAAAATCTATGAAATCTCGCTGACATCTAATATGTTAACCCAAATAGAGTTAGAAAGAGTGTAGCACTTGCGCGTGTCAACATAATTCAAGAGTGAGATGTAATTCGACGATCTACGGATATGTCTTTACTGAAATGCATAGAGCCATCGTCAAATACTTATTTAGACTCAGTCTTTTCGCTCTTTCTAACAATAAGGCAACGGGTCTTTTACATTATTTACAAAAATACATGTGTGTAAAAGGAAAATCCAAAACTGCTTATAAAATAAAAATACATTCATGCCTCATGTTTGAATTAAAACATTTTCACTGGCAGTGTGCGTAATGGATACCACACTTGATAATCATTGGTGGCGTATCATCTACAGTTACCGGCACGGATCTTGAGCGCTCGGCCGTCGGCGGACGAGTGGGTATCGCTTTGTGCATCGTAAAATAAAACGCCAATCAATTGTGTGTACTCGTCATCTTGTGATGCATCCAACTGCAGCAAAAGAACGAATTTCAACCAATCACAAGTGACGTCATACGCGATGCGCTGCGGGCCAATCACTGAACTTTATGCGCCCCGCGCCTCACTTCATACCGCAAAAGGACCCAAAAAATCACTTCTGCGCAGGTGAAGGTCAGCGCTCAAGATCCGTGCCGGTAACTATACCAACATTTTGGTTGTCTAGCTTATTTTATATGTGTATGATAATTAATTTATCATTTACGTAACACTTCATTATTATAATCATGATATTTAAAACGGTATTTATGCTTCTTGCTGTGCAGCTGTGCTATTATATTATTTACTTGATTTTGGTTCAGCACACAGGCTATGGATCGAACACTATGTTTTAGATTATTTACTTAAATTTCGTTACATGTATTTGATTGCAATGACAATCTGATACATACTATTGAAGTTTGGTTTCAAATATTATTATTTATACGTATTTTAATGACCAGAAGATTTCAGTATGGACGAATCAACGTCGTATTGAATTTACTAACAAATTATGATATTACATGTTACACTTGTCCTTGTGGCATGTTTTAATTAGAACATGCGAGTAAAATGTTAAAAAATAAGATCTTTGAACCTACATTAGTAGTCGTTTATTATATTATTGTATAATCGAGATATTATCATTGAAAGCTACTTATTTATAGTTTTGATATTGATTTTATCAAATTTAGAGGGAAAATGGAGTAACGAGTTTTTATGCTATTTTCTACTTAGAACCAACATTTAGAATGAGGGAGAAAAGGTTAATGGATTACCTAAGGCCAGCGCAGTGCTGAGGTGCACTGTAGGTGCTTAGAAACTCGCATCTTTCATTGTTTATACACTACTATAACATTTTGAAACCTGTTACAATTTCGCACTGGGCCATATCCGCCAAACCAGCACCTAAACATTGAAAGCTGTAGTTGGTGCCATAGCTGGATTCTGAACTGTTGTGTAAACAACATTTTTCCTGGAAGAGAAGAAAATAATTATTAATTTTAAAAATACTACCAATGCGGATGACGTTCCTTTTAAGTGTTTTGCTTGTAATTTAGTGCATACTACTGGATGTGTTTTCTACAGAAGAGAATGGAATTTACGCGTGACGTTAAGATTGTGTATAAATTTTAAGAAATAGTTACGTCACAAGCCTCCTCACAGTTTATATGTATTTGTTCTTTTTCTTTTGTTCAAAGTCAAAAATACCTGTTTAATATTTTTTTTGTATCTAACTTAGGGAGTATACATTTTTACTTTTTATATCAAATCACGATCCCTATTTTTTATCTGTATCATTGGTATTAGTTTATGTTGGAATTGAATCTTCGCCTTATACATACAAACCCATAGAAAACCAGAGAAGCCATCACGACAGAAACTACTTCTGATTTTTTTTGAGTGTTAACTGCATAAATAGTGATTAACAATATACTGACCTGTACTGTTTATATACTCGGGCGAAGTGTATTTTGTGAGCAATGTAAATCGTAACGAATAGACAAAGTCCAACGACAAACGAAGCTCCAAGCAATGCGGGGAACTGTAATAAGAACAAAGGAAAATAAGTAATACATTAATGACCCAATTTACATAACAATGTTTCTATTATTACACTTCTTTACATCAATTCTACACAAAGTATACATATTCTGAGAACCTACAACTAATTTACGTACACAATACATATAACTATAGGAATAATTCACATAATACCTATGTTGGTACTTGGCATTTCCGTGACTGAAAAATATTAAAACTGACATCAGTTAATTCTACTAAACTTCAAATATTTGCATTGAAGTTCTACTAATACAAGAATTGTGATAAAAAAAAACTATAAATTTGGTATGTATTATGGTAGAACATTGTCAAAATAATATAAAATTTCAGTTAAGTATTAATTACTAGTTTTCCAATTGAGTTGTTTGCCTCATCACACACTCAAGAATTTAGACAATACACTTCGATTAACTCCCAATTTTTTTATACAATTAGCCCTACTTCAATAGTTTTAAATACACATATACCTGTTCACTGCACTCTGCCTCCCAATTTACAGTAAGAAGATTATCATAAAGCTTCTTGAATCTTTCTACTGGACAGACAGATCCACAGAATGGTATTTCCAGAACATTTGGCTCCACAATTTCTGTAGAATTCCTGTATAAGATTCTAACAAAGTGTCCAGCGGGCTCAGTTTTATTATCTGAAATGAGATGTATTGATGTGAGATATTATGTTTGATGAGAATGTATTGTATTATTTTTACAAATCTATACTAATATTACAAACAGGTTAAAGAAGATGTCATGTATTTTTTAAGGTAATCTAAGGATGGAATGCACTTGTTTTTGATTTCTTTTAACGTCTGATCATTGCCTCTCAATTGGTGGTCACCTAGCATTTGAATACCGGATACTTACCTACTATAAGTTCAAAGAGTATGGTAGATGTGTAAACTGGACAGTTCCCATCATACAAGCCCAATGCATTGAGCACACTTCCAACAGTCAAGTCATGGCCGCTGTACATCACCACTTTATGATGATTTAAATCATTGTCATTAGACGTGGCTTTCAACATATGAGCCATAATATGCTTGAGAAGGGGTCCCACTTTCAATCGGGCAAGAAGTGGTGTTCCAGTTGGAGTTGTAAAACTGAAAATGCAAAGATACAATTTATAAGCATAATTATTTTAAGAACCTTGATCAGGTGCGTGCCTCAGAAATGAATGGCCTCTGACAGCCTTTGGTTTTGGAGGTCACCTGGGCAGTTGCTATGCAGCTGAATTGCAAGAGACAGATATTAAAAATATCGTGTTATGTACCTGTAGCACGCTGGCTCTCGCATTTGATCAGGATACACTGAATGCGTCCAGTTGGGCAATGTAAAATTATATAGAGATTCGATATACAGTGTACTATAGATGTCATCAATATCGTAGTAGTCTTTAACTTTCATCCCAGTGTACGCAGATAAGTAACTGAAAAATAAGAGACATGACAGTTGAAGAAAATCTGGTTTGTAAAAAATGTACGGATTAAAAAAAAAACAAAATCCATTTATTCAAAATACGCTACAAAGTAGCACTTATTGAATGTCAAAGTTACACAGACATCTCCCCGTATCGCCCACCCTTCACCGACTAAAAGGACCACATTGTGTTCAGAGTTACCAATGCAGTTGTTAAGATTAAAACAGATTGTTTTAATCTTAACAAAGATTAGGAAAGACATACAAATTCGGTATTCTGTTATCAAACTGTTAAAAGTGAGACATTGTAAGCATGAACATATTTTCGTTGTCAACAAAAATAATTTTGGTCTGACAAAGAGATTAAAGTTTTATTATGACTTTATTTATCAGTCATTAGCTTACAATGCTTCGACAACAAGGAAATTTACTAAGATAAGAATATATCCGTTTGTACATTTAGCACTAAGAAATAAGTAACTTACTCCATCAGATGTTGGTATTTACTCAGTCTGTCTTTATATGGTTTTGAGTGTATCAGTCTGTCCAGCTCCTTGTCATAGGCACGACACGGTTTCTTCATAGCAAGGAGTTCGTCATCTTTTTCTGGTACAGTGTGGACTGGGATAGGTTGCCACATCAGATCTGAGTTCCATATAGCCTTACCATTCGCTGGATACATTCCTGTGAAGCAATTATTGGTTTATTAAGGTAATTTCTTTCACAGAAACAACTATAGGAATCATGAATCATTTTAAATCTAACTTTCTTGCACTATATGTTCATGTAATTGTACATAATTATGTTTATTATCAATCCATCTAGAGTCTGACTAATCTGCTGAGTCTAATCTATTATGATTACAGGTAATATATAGCTCTAGGTTCTAATTAGGAAAACAAATGCTATGGTACATTTTAAAGTAATTGAAGTAGCATTATGTTTCTGAGTGCTAAGTGTGCATGTTTGAGTGTGCAAATTCTTGATGACATTGCCGCCATTGACTATATGTCGTAATTTGGATATGAGATTTTGTATCAGGTCTCATTCCATTAACAAATAGGCAAATAGAAAAAAAACGTGATAACATGAAAATACATAACATAGATAAACTACTGATGATTACAGTTTGAAAGCATGCTGCGGTTGGTTGTTATTGTATTATTATTTCATGTTTGTTTTAATGACGGACAATGTTGTGACTCTATCAATCTCGGACATGATGTTGAAGTAAAATGAAAAGATCACAAATATTGACACCTTCTTGGTGTCATCAATCTAACTTTTGTTGAAGAGCAAGAGTACACATAGCTAGGACAAGTTGTCGCTTCAGGAGACCTAACATATCAAAGTGAACATGGATGCTCACTGTGGTTCAAAGAGCTAATCTCAGCTTGTTCAAGTACATGTTCCACAACAGACTACAGGGGTCAGGATGGAGTAAGAAACATGCATCTCCAAATAAAAAGAGGGTTACCGAAGAGTTAAATTGTGTCAGTCAGCAAAGGGCAGTGAATACGCCATATGTAGGAAACTCGATGGGGAAGACAAGAGAGAAAATGTTGTATTACTTAACATATAATAAACGTCTTATTATTATTAGTCTTACCCGCTAGATTTACTTGAGCTGACATGAGAGTGCGGTCTACATCAGTTGATCTGACATATATCTGTGTAGGATCAAAGTCATCGGACAGTAAATGCTGAAAAATGATTGATGGTTTTAATTATGTGGTCCGGTTATACTGAGGTTTTAGTATATAGAGTAAACATCTCCCATGAGTTATTTTCTTTACACAATAATATGAATTAGGGCTTAACCCTGATTTCTAAAAGGCTTGTCAAACATTAATTTATACAATGTTCATTACATTTCACATTACACATTGTTTGTTCACAAGGTTTTACCTGCCCCATAAAAGATGTGGTTAGTAATTTTAGCAACAGGTTAAATTGTTCAGCCTTTTAGTTATTGGAGTTAAGTGATAATAATTGTTACTTTTGGCAATTGGTATCAAAAAATGGATCAATAGAATTCATACTATCAAAGAGTGGAGATGGATCATGGCAATGTAATAGATGTATGATTTGACCCTTAATGCTTTTCAATGACAAATTGATTCTGTCTAGAGTTGGACCATCCGTTTGCTCGCTGCACTCCATAATGAACAAACAGGGTCAGCAATTGTGCTTGGTCATTATATTTGGCATTGGTATCTCAGTTGCTGACTGCCTTATAATCTAGATAATCCAACACAAAAAAGCGCGGTCTCAAGTCACAGTCACACTTACAAAAGAATGTAATTAAACCTTATACGGTGAGAAAGCTATTAAGGCCCATGTTACGAAAAGATATGCAGGATACCGAGTGCTTAAGATGAGGATCATGATTTACGTACTTCATAAGATAATATAAAAATAAGCGCGAATTATCACCAGCTATTTTATTGGTTGGCGAATAATGCATGGAATTTGTTACGGAAATTAGATAACTATGTAGGTGTTGGGTAGAATAAATGGTGTCATCTTACCGAATATCTTTGTCTAAGCCATTTTCCAAGGGCATAGTGCTGGCTTTTACCAATATTGGTAAGTTCTCCAAATTTCACCGGCCACAGTGACTCATTCTTCCAAGGATCCGTGGGGTAAGGATCGACGGGAGTTCTATCGCCATGTCTAAATATTATAGCTGCATATTTTACACTTTCATCGCCATATGTAAACGTAGTAAAGAATACAAATAATATAAAAGGAATCATTTTGGTAAACGTTGCTAATTTAGTAGATAAAATTGAAAGCCTGTAGGTATTTCTAAGATCGCATAGCAAATGGTAGTTAAATAATAATATTTTTAAAGCAACTGAATAGATAAATAACACCTCAATAAAAATATTGCAAACACTGGCAAACAGTATGTACAGACTACAGACTGAAATTGCAAATACTGCGATTGCGATCGGTAGACAGATGACACTGTTGTTAACAGATTATACAAGGTTAAAACGATACTCGAGCGCAGAGTCGATCGACTAAAATCGAATAAAAAACATACAAAATAAAACATGATTTCGATTTAAATACAAAACAATTAGTTATTAGGGACACCTAACTTTAAACAAACTGCGAAGGTCCGCGCACTTATATAATATAGTTTCTCAACGAAAAACAGGACCTAAAGGAGAGTCATAGGATTGGACTACAAAATAACAAAATAGTAATAAATTAAATTATTAAGAACACTGTGTGCTGCCAATGCAATATTATTTCTAATTATTTTGGTGGGAACTAGGTACTAATACTGGGAAATAATAATAAGGTTGTAAACGTTTAGCCCTTGAGAATGTTTTAAGGTTGGCCAAATCCATATAAGTTTTGCGTCAGCGCTTTCCGCTTATTTTTATTTAATTAGAATCAGAAATTGTTTTAGACTTCATTTAAACTATTTCATGCTTAGCTATTGCTAACAGTTGAAGAATAAGCAAATAAAAAACTTGTCGAATACAGAAAGAGTGCGCTCTGCAGTTCTGCACAAATCTTTTATTATTCTTCAGTTTTCCTGTTCTCCATTGCAGCGTTTCAGGCCACAACTAGGCCACGATTAATCACTTATTACAGGCATAAGAAGACGTGTTCATCAAGACATTGTCGATTTGTCATCATAATCCACAAAATTTATTTATACTTTTTATGTATAGAAACTATTATAACTTACCTGCCTATTATGTACATGTATTAAGCTTTTAATAAATCTAATTACCCAATTAGGTACAAAGGATTCCACAATTTTGTGTTTCGAAACAATGTTTGTTAATTTAAACTAAAGGCGGATAACAGCAATTTATAACACTTAGTCAAATATTTACCTGCGCTTTCGATTACTTACGTATCTAGATGTCTTAAGTATTCGTTAACAAACTGGCTAATTTTAAACAATCGTATATTACATTAGAGTAGAGGTAAATACGGAATTGCAGACAGTTTAGGTGTCTACACTCAACAGTTTATTCCCTCTCCAGAAGAAGAAGTAGAGCCAGCCAGAGTCAGTTGTATTGAATTTTCATCCTAGCTCAAACTGTAATCCTTGCGCCATACCTATAATATCTAGTATTGGGAAAACGCAAATGTTACTTTTGTCCGGCACTAATTATTTTTTTTGGATTCATCATTTCAGATTAAAAATAAGGGAACAATGTTAATCACAAATGAAAGGGCCTTAAGGATTCTCCGAATCGGTGTTGTGAAATTCTTACAACGCCAGACATTATCAAAAAATAATATTAAGAAAATAACTATTTACTGAGTGATACCTATCATATTGTTGGTATGTAGCATCCTACAAATTTTTAAGTAGGTAAGTTTGCTAGCAGTCGACACAGTTTCGTACAATATGTTAATTTAATTGCAATAGCGAATGTTATAACCACTCTAAGTTAATTCAAATTATTAGATACTTGCTTAAATGATTACACACCCTAAGATATAAAATTGTATAAAGCTTATACGACGTAGAGCACCGTCTCTCTTCCACAACTGGCATAAAAGGTACCTATTATCAATTAACTTTAAGGATTTTTTTGAGGTAGTGGTCCTCTGGGGCAATTTTTACAGTCATAGATATTTTTATTTTTATTCTATTTTTATAAAGGACAAAACTTATGGTTCAATTTCCATCCACGGAAATGCTTGTGTGATGAGCGCGATCATCTAGGCCGCAATTCAAGGAACCAATTCTGCTAATTACAATGGCCAATGAATGAAAATTGGCTTACAGAGACTTTCTGCGTATTATCTTAAGCATCTGCCTACATAATAATTGGATATCTAGTATGTGACTGTATACTCAAGGTCAATACAATGAATTTTAATACAATGCAGTGAATATGTATTTTTTCAAATTTAATCCAATCGCCAGTCATTTAACGGCCATCGATCTGAATTTATCAGTTGTACAGTTGTCATAATACAAGGTTTGCTTAGTTTGAGACTAGATGGCGTTGAGTGAAAGTTGTGGATTGCATTACTATAATACATTTTTATTTTTATTTAATTTAAAATGTTAATGACACAAGACTTGACTAAATCATAAAACGATGCCAAACTAAATTGCTAAACGAGTGTGTAAAGATGGTTGCTATATTAAGTAAGTATATAATAATTATTCTTCAAAACCTATTGAACTAAAATTACAGCTTATGGCCTAATACATAAGCGGTCTTGTTTTAACCTACCGAAGACCAATCCATCAGAAACGGAAAATGATGTTTGCCAAGATTTTTCTATTTCATTTTCTCCGACTTTCAAACCGATCTTTTTGAATAAAACTTTTGATTCAACTTATTTTGAAACAAGAACAAAAAGCCTACAGTTGGTTATTTTACGTCCATAGTCTTAAAACGGCATGCATGTAAATGACCTGCGGAAAAATGTCATACAGTAAGAGGTCAGATTACAAAATAATTTAATATTGACATTTGAATATAAATTATCTTGTAAACAAGAAAACCGTGAAGATCGGTATTAATGGAATAAAAAAGGATCTTCAGCACATCTACATATTTTATTTGACTTACAATAGAAAAAAAAGTTTAAAGGAAGACTATGACACGTTTAATCAAAATTAATTATTGTTGTAGTTTAAAAAGTTTCAGGTTAAATGTTATGCAATAAATTACGGAAATTTCTGTTAATTATAATTATTTTTGGTATTTCTTTAATTCGTCTTGAGTATGATAAACTGCTGTATAATTTTTATTACACTGAATTAATGATAAAATGTGAAAGGTCAATGAGTGTCACATTAAAATCTAAAAATCAATAGTATCCTTAAAATATAATTGAATATTCAACGTTTTTCAATGCTATGCACACTAAGACTGAAATGTCGCAATTTTTACATTTTATGTATAAAAAAATGTGAAATACCGTATCAAATTATACATAGGTATAGATAACAATAATAAAAAATAATTTTATCTGATTGACGAGGACTGGCTTGCTGAGCTAGTGGTAAGTCTGTTGGATTCTCAACCAGGAGAAACGTTTCTGTGAAGAACACGACCATTTTTCTACAGTAATTAATCTAAGTATATTATGTATTTAATTGGAAACATACAAGTATGTTTATCAGTAGTTCCGTAGGTACTCAGAGTTAAAGTTCTGTGGAGTATTCAGTATTAGGTTCCAGTTTAGTTAAAATATTTCAATGTTTTTTATCTAGATCAATAAAACAGAGTGGTAATAAAATAAGTTTCAAGAAGGTGGAGAGGTTGCGTGCCCTCTAAAACTCTAGGGATACACCAGCAAGTACACATTGTGGAATTTATAAAATAATTTTATAACATTATCTATTTATAGTTATACATGTAGGTAGATACCGTTTTGTTTCAGTGTGAATAAAAGCTTAGAGCGTTTAAGCGCGGACATTTGACACATAGCTCTTCTGCAGGTACAGAAAGGTCACTTAAGGAAAAAAATATTTAAAAATCGTGAGCTTCCTGCTAGAGCGCAGAGTGTAATAACGTTTTCTATATTAATAAAACTATTTAATAGCATCAGCCTTGAATGCAATCCTGGCTACGAATATAAATGTATTAAAGTCTAGACTTACGCGTGTAAAACATTCGTAAATAACACGCATTGAGCATACGCAAGGGCATTGGACTATTCGACCAACGCGTTAAGAAATGCGGAAGTATCAATAATTTAAATAATCAATAACAATTTGGCGGGCACTAATTAAGACGATTACTTTACGAAGCGACCCCGTGCACAAGAATCAGTCAAAAAAGTTAACAACTATGAAGTATATTGCATTGGATATATTCTGTCAGAAACATTAAAAAAAAATAGAATCGTCCTCCTTTCTGAAATTGGTTAAAATTTAAATTGTTGATGCAATTTTTAAAGTGTTTTTGCACCGCATTTCTATCTACTAACATCAAAAGATACTTAAAATTAAGAAAGCGTTTGGATATCTTATCACACATTGACCAATCAGCTCTCGTCTGTTACCTAACAAAATTCCGAAGAATCATCCTCACCTATGACCCAATGAAAGTGTATAACGTTGGGACGTTTGCAAACGTATCTATTTATTACTTACCTATCATTTTTGTATAAACCTATATTTAACAATCACTAACTATTTACATTATGCAATCAAAGCCGTGACTGTAGCATCTCAGCACGTACTTTCCCGCGGTCCATTTAGCTAAATAATTATTCATTCAGCTGACCTATCTAAAATGTAAAAGTTCACGATGCGCTGAGCAGGAAGTAGTGTAAAAAGGTCAATAACAATATTTTATTATTCATATGCAACGGAGTCGTGTCTGAAGCACCGTTAGAACAATTTCCGAAAATGTTTTAAGTAAGCGTTGCACGTTTTGGGGAGCGACGTCACAACAGGATTTACTCGGTTTGAGAGGCAACAATAGTGTTAAAGTAGCGATGTAGACAATGTTCGGCATGTGGTTGCGCGCGCGCCACACGAATATAAATCAGGCTAGTGGTGCCGGGGCGCGCGGCGGTGCGGCGGGCGGACCACTGCAGCGACAGCGGCGAGGAGTGTACCGGAGGTGTTCGTGTTTGAGCGCCAGATCAACCGTGGCCTCCGTCGATTGTGGACCTGCACCAAGCCGTGCCGCGGAGAAAGGACCGACACTAGTGCCTCTTGCAACATCACCAGCTCTACCACACAAACATGAAGATCCTACCTCTGTAAGTCACATTACTTATTTTCTACTTATGTCCTCTTTAGTTTAAGGTTTTTTTAACTCCCCTTTATGTCGTTTTAGGATATGTTTATAAAATTAAGTTAAGCTTCGGTTGCTGTGCGTATGCTTTTGCGATGTCTCCCAAATAGCTTAAACATGAAAATATCTTGAATGTATATTTTTACCGAGAATAATTTTGGGGGATATACGTTATTATATTTTCATCTATTAAGAGGCAGTTTAGGTTTCCTAAAAACATCTAATAGATTTGTGAAGGATTTCGCATGGCGATTATCATTATTGATAATTTATTACCTAGTGTCGAACATTGGTTAGTGGTAACCTATGACGAAACATAAAAACGTAATCATAAATACAATGTGAGCTTAGGAATGTTTACGGCGTGTGTTGCCTTTCTAATATCATTCTCAATGGTCAAACGTAATACCAACGCACCCTTGTACTTACTGCAAGTGACAGCCTGCGGACATTATAATGAATGCCGCCTACTGCTCGGTCAACCGTTCCAACTATAACACTCTACCATTTAAATAAGAACTAGTGTCAGCTGAGTCTGAGCAGCAGATTATGACAGGTCTTAACCATAATTTCATAATTTGTTGACTTATAAACCTCATTAAAGAAACATCGTGCTGACCCGGCCTAACAAACTAATTAATTTTCAAATTAATCGAGCGATACCACGAACCGGTTGTATGAATGAGTCGGTCCCATGTTGAAAGTTGGACCCGCGACCTACGATTAGGCAATGTAACGTAATGTAGGATGTGGCAGGCCCAGCCGTGCCTAGTCTCCCGAAGCCGCGGCATTTACAAGCCGCCGCTATCACTGTTATGTAAAGAATCTCCGCGTCTTTATATGTGGACATGTCTAGCCCACACATGTATCAAAAGCTAGCTGTTCATATGTGTTCTCTCTTCCACTGATTGAACTGTCGTTGCCCCACTTGAATTATGTGCCATCAGTGCCATCACGCAGGTGTTGTAATGACAAGGGTATGAATCTTCAAACAAAGATGATAATTTGAATCCAGAAGTAGCAAAGGATTGGCAAGTCGAAAGCTTCTTTGTACTTCGAGGGTTTATAAGAACGTTTAAATGAATTAGTTACGAAAGAAACAATGCCTGACATTAATTAAAAACAGAAATGTAGAAAAAAGATATCGTCTCAATTTATTAATAAAACGTTTTCCTACATGCATCAGCATTGTTTTGACTGTAGTTGGAATGTTGGAATTAAGAATTCACAAAATATCTTGTTCTGCATTAAATTGTCGTAAAAGTGAACATATCACTTTGCCTGCACGTGCGTCAGTTTTAAACTAAGTTCTCAAACAGGACTTACTGAACTTAGAATATATTGATCTTACTTTACATATTACGTGTATGTGAAACAAAACACACCGGCAACTTAAATCCTTTGTGACAACAAATTATTTACATGAAGATTTACATACCTCTGACGACTCGTAACGTATTCATAACATTTCGAAAATCTCGATTACGCATTGCAACAAGTGTCTTACTTTTTAGAATTCATTGTATCACAAACTTTCACGTCTGCATTTAAATTTTATTTTGTAACGTTCAGTTATTATATATCCAAAATAGACTCATTCGAATAGAATCACTTAACGGAAAATATAATGCCTGGATAATTTAAACAAGGTTTAAGAATTGGTGTTTCTACATTTTGCAATGCCGGTAGGTAAGTATTTATAATGAATGCAACCACTTCCACTAGCTGGCCTCAATCAATATAGATTAAATATAATGTATTAAAATTCTGTATCGGTTTTGATGTAGTTTTCCGCCCAATTGATTTTTGACAATTAGTGACCTAGGTGGGTAAATTATTTCGTAACTTGTTTGCTTCGACAATGGTGTCGTGGGTGGATGCGACGCAACAATAATTGCGGTGCATTATTAAACATCCCACGGAAATAATTCTTCATACATTCAGATGACGATGCGAGCTAAAGTGCTTTCATCATATAAAAGGTACGATACGTAAGTGCCTCGGTACATCTGTTAGACAAAGGCCTGAATAGATGCAGATGCGCTCAAAAATACCTAGCACTTACTCAACACCGGCAATGCCTAGTATACTTACTGCGAACATAAGACATTTGGTAATAAAACAAAGTTGCCTAACCAGACGATTGACATTTGCCTATAAAATGTTAGAACTCCAGCATACAGTGTTTTACTGCTTTAAAGCACATTACTTGCTCGAGTCGGCTACTCTTGACTATGATCGAAAAGCTAGCGACTGTTATAATTACACAGATTGCCAAAGTCGTGAACATCTAAAATGTAATAACAGTGAGAAAATTGGTTTACAAAAGATGTCTTTGTTTCTCAAGTGTTATCGGATCTGAAGAGATCTAATTTTCGTGCAATCAGAAATTTTATCCAATTATAATTTTTGAGCGTTATTGTGATTCCGATAACAACTTAATTCGTGGGAATATTGTGGCAATTAAGTCGGTCAAACCGCTGTCTATAATGCATTCCTGCTAAAATGCGTAATTCCGTCATGGGCGGGTGCGAAGCGGGCATTGTGGGGTAGAGCAGCGCAGCCTACCGCATTGCACTGCGAGGTCAACCTACTTTTTACCACTTCTGATTTCTGGCCGACTGACCTTGACGTGATATGAGGTTAAATTTACACATTCGGTGCGCCAAGTGGGCACATGTGCGACATAGTAAATTACATTACCTAGTATAGAAAGCTGCACTTTTTCCGACGTGACTTGAACTGCAATCACAACATAATTTCTACTCACAAATGACTAATATAAGCGTGCACTAGGTTACCTTTCACAAAATGCGACGGCACGTTCATCGATGTGCAATGATATTGGTAAAAATCCTTCGCGATGTTTCATCGCAGAGCATATTCATGACACTCGTGATGGTGCATATATTAGATTGGACAATGCGTGCGGGTGAGCGTTATTCATCCGTGAATTACATAAAATAGAGAAAGCTAAGGGAAGCTGTTGTCGGAAGCGGATATAAAATAGACGCTCGGTCCACCTGACCCGACCCTGTGAGACCTGTTATACAACAATCTATAACGTAGTATTGCGACGTGTTGACCTTTGGCGGTCGATGCGAGCACATGGAGTCTCCGAGGCTGCGCTGTGCTGTGCTGCGAGCGCCGCCGCGCCGACCCGGAGGTGGTGCCGCGCTGCGTAACTCGACATTCACCCAGCGCGCCAGCGCCTCGCCGGCATACTTCCAGTTTGACATTTAACGCCATTGAACTATGTATCTATTAAGCACACGTCGGTACTCACAAAAAACACATTCGTCAACCTGTTCAGCTTGTTTGAATTCACTAGTTCCTTTAAAAACTTGCATAAGTATGACTACATAAAGAACTAGGTTCGTTTACTAAATGCGTCTTGCAACTTTAGAAAAAATATAATTGAACTTTGAGGATGCCTGGTGATTGCTAAATTGACATGTGTTTTGCTATTACATGATTCGTTAATACGTAACCTCATAGTAGACTGTGTCTACGGCTGTTATTAAAAGAAATGTATTTTGCCACACTTACTTTATGAAACTACGGCCCAAGCATGTTCAGTGTTATAAAGACAAATTAACATTTGCATCGTGTTGCACGGTCTTTTAACTGTCGAAGCCTTAATCGATTTTACAAGGACAGTACAAATTTACACACATGACATTATTAATTTGTGGAATAATTCGTGTTTGCATGTAATAAATTGCGAATATCAAGCAAGGAGCCACATTATTAGGTGTCAGGTATGCAGGCTTCTATTATAGAAATCCCTGACATTTTACATGTAGGTAGTTAAATAACTTTGCAGAAAAGTCTCGACATGCTTCTCTGTCCAGCATTATTAACGGTTCACGTATTAACAATCAGATTGCATGAATAATAAAATGTTCTAAATTTATAAATGCTCTTTGCATATTTTTGTTTCTGAATGATTGTGTTACAGCAACGATTGCTTTGATGGTTCATAATTAAGTAGAACAACATTATAATGCTGGATATTTATTTATTACTAACATTTAATTATGTTGCGATTGCGTC
The DNA here is from genome assembly GCF_003590095.1 of Trichoplusia ni. Classification (NCBI taxonomy): domain Eukaryota; kingdom Metazoa; phylum Arthropoda; class Insecta; order Lepidoptera; family Noctuidae; genus Trichoplusia; species Trichoplusia ni. The sequence continues at coordinate 14,077,239 of NC_039484.1, forward strand.
TGAAATGCTAACGGAATATTAAGTATCAAGTTAAATGTTTGTAAATGAGTACTGCCAACTTGTCCAGCCGATCTGGTTTGGATTTTAGTAAATAATAACTTCGTGAACTAGATAGCAACAAAGTCAGGGTTGTATTAATTTAGACTGACAAGGCTGTAACTTGGAAGGGACATAAGTAATGTTGTAAGAACATAATGAAATGTGAAACGTTTATGTAACGGCCATTTATCTAAATTGATAGTTCGTTTGTACCGGACTTGAAAATTGTTTTTTTCTACGAGTGCTGTCGTGTGGGCAATGACAGTTGTTTCCGTGTTCCTCGACTATGTTACATCTCGTTGATTCGATACGCTTACACTTTCAGCCGCTCCGAAGCGTTCCTATTACTAACTTAATTAAAACCCAACTCGGAAGTTATATTTATTTTATAACTCTCGTTAATTACACATCATATCGAACCTTCAAATTGTAGAGAGTTTTTATAGTAGGTATATAAACTAAACGTTTATCGATACAAAGCGATTCGCAGTATAAATGATTGATGGATGTTAAGTTATGGCATCGATAACGACGCAAATAATTCGCCTACGTTTTCTCAGAGAAAATAAAAGTGTGTTCATATGTAACTAACTGGTTTGTTACACAAATGTGTTACAGACCTGCCTCGTTACCATAACACCCCCTTGTAGAAAAAATGTGGTCTATCAACATGAATGTTGAAACATGAATATTAAAGTTACTATGGGTGGCGGCATTAGATATGCAGTGACATACAATTCAGATCGCCTCAATAGTTTAGTAATTGCTAGAACGATCGCAGATAAAGCACGGCTCGGATTTTGATTATGATTTGGAGTACTTAGCTGCAATAAAAAGGACTATTGCATCTATGGTTTTGCAAATTCAATAAGATGTAATAAACCCAGAATATAGAAGAGGTTTTCTTGAGTTAATAAATCTCATTCCTCAACTTTTATATTTTGAAAATTGTAGCTTTAAGGTAGTAGCTTGCTCTGATATGTAATTTTCGACTAGAATTTCTTAATGTCTACCGTATCTTCAAGGTAGCTATCATTAATTAAATTTTCCTTATTAATAAATATGTTTTTGTTTTCCAGTTTTATGTTGGTAGCGTGCGTGGCGGTATCGGCGCGGGCGCAGGACGAGGAGCGAGCGCCGGCGCCTGCTCGGGGCCTGCTCAAGCGCGGCCCACTATCTAAAGGGAAACAGACCACAACAACCACCACACCAGCACCACAGGTGTGTTCATTTAATAAGAACCGAAATTACTCGTAATAGCTCGAATAACTATTTACATATTTTGTGCCTATAAGCACGGATTTCCGAATTTAAAAAAATGGTCATTGATTTCATATTCACTATCGCATGACCTGGCTTATGACCCTTTTCTTTCAAACTTTCGGCTTCACAACACTCATTATTTCAGTATGAATATATGTGCAATGTAGCTCGCTATTTTAATGAATGACGGTTGTGGGTAAAATGTTATTTGATTACCTACCAATCCGTGGTTACTTTGCGCGGGCAAGTTGCGGTTACACAAGACCCAGTCACACACCTACAAATAAACATATACAATAACAATATTGCACACCTCACCGTCTATTGAAAGAATTCGCAGTAAGAATAGATAATCTGACGACAATCTTAGAAAGTCTCGTTGCTGTTCTGCAACCGATCTCAGCTAGAGTGAGCGTTAATTGTGTAAATATGTATAGGTACGTAGAGTCGACAACATTAATACTATATTATTGTGTGTCACGAGACGAAGCGACCCGACTCGCTAAAAGGTTATACATTATGCGATTTCACGCACATTCAAGCCTATCACTGATAAATGATGAATTCGAAAGCGTTGCATATTGATACTAAAATATCTTATACTAGTGTCAATAATTTTGCAATACAATGTTATGTGATTATAAAACTCTCCTCTTGAAGTGTAAAACTTGTTTTATTTCACTTCAGACGAGTACTCGTTGACTCGTTTGTGTCGTGTGAAGGGAATAATAAGCTCAGTTATGGTGAGCAATGGCCTTGGGCGTCAGTTTCAATTAAATAATCAAAAACGAGCACAGCTTACGGCACACGTCAGCTGTTATTATATATCTCTCTCTCTTAGCAAGAAGAAAATAAAAGTGTTAAATGAACTCAAAGCTGGTGCATGGTGATAATTAGGAAATAGCTTATTATACAAGTAGCGCAACGTGTCATCTAAAAATATAATTGGCAAATGACGTCATGATTACGATGCATCGTTGTCAGATACATCGGCGTTTCGCAAAGGATGTCGTTGCAGGTCCATCTAGTTCAAGGCGAGTGGGGCGAGCGTCCGATGATCGGGTCACCTTCGCGTATGACCTTTGAAAGACCTCCCTTTCCTTTGAGGAATTTCTACCTGCAAGTTTTGGCCACCACCCGGCGAGTCGAACTGGTTTTCCCAAGGAAATTCTTGAAGTCCAATGCAAAACTCTATCTTTGGCCGGTTACGAAAAATTCATGACTGCATACATTTTTTACTCGAATGTTTTATCGGGTCCGGTTTGATTATGTACGATTATAGTCGATTATAAAAATATTTATGTAAACAACTACTGAATTTGTAACAGGACTTGTGATGCAAAGGTCAAGGATGTTTTGAATTATTACTACAATGTTAGTCCTACTTTGTATGAAAGTGGATTTGTAAGTTTCGTGTTATTATTTTTCGGTATTTGTATTGGCATTATCCGTATAGAATAAAATATGAATCTTGCTCTCGAAAAATATTTATTTTCATACTGAACTCCAGAAATTCAAAAGCTTGCATTAGGATCAGAAACAGGCCAAAAGAAAAGACCCAAAAAAGCTTGTTATTTACTTAGAACTTTTTACCAGCATAAAAATAGATAACAGCAGCAGTAATTTTGATTCATCTAGTACTTAAAAAAAATCATCATTTTTTCCAGGACGATGTTGAATACGAAGAGGAGGGTGACTACGCTGCTGAGGGCGAGGCTCAGGAACCTTCGACCGAAGCTCCCACATCCACCACCGAGGGCAAGAAACTAGTGGGCAGCGGCGTCAGGCCTTTCAGGAGCAACACGGAACTGCTGGAAATCCTCAAGAAGAAGAGGGCCCAAGCTGCCGAAGGTATATAATCTCGGAATTATGAAACTATAAAGGTGTAATTTCCCCAGTTTAGGATAAAGAACGACTGATATGCAAAACTATCATGCATTTTTAAGATAAACCCTATGACATGGAATATGAAAATCAACAGGGAACTAAATACGGGTTCTTGCTTGAGAAAACTTTTATTTTTGCTCAGTTGATTGGTTCGGAAATTTATTGGCTCAAAATTAACCCCAATTTGTATTTGCAGCTAAATTGAATCACCCCACAACCACGACATCGTCGCCGGCGCAGGACTCTCTTGACCCCACCAAAATCTCCTACAGTTAGTAGATTTTTCCAAATTAACTCAATAAAAATCAATATCACAGATGCGATTAAGCTCTTAAAGAATACTTGTTTCAACTCAGTATCTTTAATCATGCATTATCCACTTAAAATGGTAAGGCACCACCAAGAAGTTTCGAGTTCTGATGCCAATCTTAGGTCATATGATACGTGAACGCAAAAGAGGATGTCGTTGACTTATAATCTGAATTTATTTACCGCAGATACTAAGAGCAAAAAGCGTTTTAACAATGCTCCCGTGACACGGGAGGTGACAAACGAAGAGGCACCACCAGCGCCTAAGCCAAGCAGAGGTAGATTCGGAAGACGTAAGTCAAATCAATAATTAATATTACGAGGCTGTCCATATTTGGACGGTAGATTCGGCTATGCATCAACCCCGATAGTCGCAACTCCCTGTGTCTTTATAGCCAGAACTCTCGACCAACAACTTAGACACTCATTGCGCATACAGTTTGATCCAGTAAGGGGTGCTTCTTTGCACTACACGAATCGTATCTTGGTTCCTCTCTCCGTAGCCCTGACCACATAGAGCTTGACCCTTATTCCCGGTACTGGGACCAGATGGTTTCTTTTTTGTGGTTTTAAAGATACTTTAGATTTTAGTCAGTTATTTGTGATTATACTATAATAATATGATAAAACCATCTATATTGACAGTCTCAGTAAAAAGGCACCCGGAAGAAGTATAAGTACCTACTTATAACCTCGTAAAGGTAAACTAGACGTGCTGACGTTCAATGACCTTGGATTTGATCCATTATGAATGTAGTTCGAGTACTTTCAAAGTGGGTATAGCATAGAATATTATAAAATTACAACTGTTTAAGCGGTGAATGACGGAAAAATAATTATGATTAGTGTTGTCCACCCTTCAATAACTTCTGGAGCAAAACGTAAAAATAATGATATTCACTGGGATTGTAAAATGTTGTGGACGGAATCAAACGTGGTTCTGGTGCATACCACGACGTCGATAACGCTGATTTTTGTTAATAAGACTGTCGATTTTTTTTTAAGAGACCAAGCTATTTTTTGTCTTAAGCCATGTCTTAAGTTCGTTAGTTGAAATCACTTGTTTATTACAGCGGCAACAAGATCAGTCCAAGAGCCAGAAGAGGAGCAGGCACAGAGCGAGGTCGCGCCCCCCTCCAGGTCTGGAAGAACGTTCAGGCGAGGCGGCAACTAATCTCTCTATATGTCTCCATCCCCTAAACCCCCATCCTTTTTAAAATAATATATAATAAACAAGATTGAACAGCTCCGCACTTAGCCCAGAAAACAGCTAGACGATGATTTGGTCCCTCTGGTACTGTTTAATAATTTGGAAGGTTTAATTTAGAAATTCTCTTCATTATTACAATATTCTGGACATTTGTTTCCAATCTGTTTTCTAGGCTAGGACCGGCGGCCGCCTCATGCTAGAAGATCCGTTTCGAATCCAAATTCATCACATTAGATGGATTAGAATATTTTTTATACTTGTGTAAATTATACGTGTAAGTAATTTTTAAATAAAATAATTTTAAATTTAAAGTTTAATTTATTACATAATGGGATTATACAAGTATACCGTTATACGGTATTTAGAAAGAATGCAAGGGATACTTAAAATCTTATAGCTAAGGCATGCGCTACATAGGAATGATGACAATGAATGTCTCATGATAGTTATCGATTCAGTCTTGTTGCGATGGCACTTGGCAGCAGGTAATGCTTTCGATTATAAATTCTATAGTAGTCATCTAGAGAATCTTAATACTAAGCTCAGACCTATAAACATTTCTCGTAGCATTGAGCGAAGATTAACATAGAATCTCAACAGAACAACGCAGGAGTTGCGAATAATACTAATTCGAACTTACAAAGAACTGTTTATTTATCTTAGACTTAATGTTCACTAAGTTATAGCAAGATACTGGATATACGATGCGACTTTAATACAAGCTTAACAATTAAAATAAAATAAATGCATAAAAATGTAGTTACCTATCCTACGAGTACAGAGCAAGTTAAGCATACCAAGGTACGCAATACAAAACTAAAGAAAAATAACTAAGCATATTTAGTGATGTACCGAGTGGAATCTAGTTACTTAGAAAGAAGTTAAATACATATAAAAATAAATGAAATGAATGAATTATATTTTAGACTAAGTCTACTTGTTGATGACTCTGGTGACCTCGGCGAGAGGGGTGTTGTAAGTGCCGGGCTTCACCAGGTTCACGAATTGTTCAGCGATCTCCTGACCGACGCGCACTTGAGCCTCTTTTGTGGAAGCGCCTGGAACAAAATGGTATGGATGAAAATCGATGGCAGGCTGATAAAATACGAGGGAATCGTTGGGTAGTTTCAGGCCGCTTTGATGAGCTCATTAAGATCAGAATCTGGTATTGTTTGTCACAATACCCCAATACACTTCGATTTTATACAAAAATTGAAATTTGATTCTGAAAGATCCATATTTGACGAAATACAAAAGTTGAAGTTGATTTGAGCTTTTTCCTCAATTCGTTCCTATTAACAAAGTAAATATTATTTTTTGAGAACAAAATCTACTGATCCAACTTAATGGTTGAGAAGCTCTATCTATGTAATCATGTTAGTGTTTGAGGCATCGTTTGAAGATCGGTCTAATAACTAATTAATCTTTATCAGTCTAACAGAGCAAGATGTTTCAACTCATTAACTTACCCAGATGAGGCGTGGCAATGACGGCTTTGTGTTGAATGATCTCCAAGGTCACAGGATCGGTCGGGGGCTCCTGCTCAAACACGTCCAAGGCTGCACCACCAACCTGAGTATTTAAATAATAAAATATCTAAATATTTTGTAAAAAAAAGAAGGGTGAGAAATGGTGATAAAAATTCAGTCATAATTCATCCATTTCAAACGGACAAGCCTTAACAAATGGGGTAAAAATGAAGTTTGATAAGTAACAATTTCATTTTAGGTTGTGACCCAGAAATTTATTTGTCACCTAACTTTATGACCTTTATATTTTGTTTAAATTTGTTGTTATAGCGGCAACAGAAAGAAGTAAGAGTGAATTTAACTAACACAACCCACCACAGATGAACTTACTCTATGAACACAGGGCTTACGTAAAAAGTAACTACGCCCGCAGTTCCTATGCTATGTACCGTAGATTGTTTTTTAAATTCTGTACCTGTCCAGAGTTCAAAGCATCAAGAAGGTCGCGTTCCTGGATCAAACCTCCGCGTCCAACGTTCACGATCTTCACTCCCTTCTTACATTGCCCCATGACTTTGGCGTTGATGAAATCTATAACGAAAAATATTTCCCTCTGAATAATTTGAATATTAAAGAAAATTAGACCTAGAAAGAACTATCCAGAGATCGTTGGCAAAGTAACATTGGATAAGAATAGAGAAGGTCTTCTGCTTCGGAAGCTCTTAACGTCTTCGACAGGTATTCTAGACTTTTCAGTTCTATACCTTTTAGCAATTCGTCATCGGATCGCTTGAAGAAATTGAATAAAACTTCTCATAATGAGTAAGAATGAGAAGAGATACTTTGCCGTTAAAAAAAATAAGGCAGTGCTAACGCAATAGCTCCATAACGAAAATTAAGAAAGCCTAAGATCGTTCCGCAAAATTCATAATACCTATTTAAAATATAACCAAGTTTAACGACGCCGATGACCTCTACAATATAGGACATGATGTTATAAATATTCATGACAATTACAATTGGATAGGTATCGATCGTCATTCGTTCACGAACAATTACTTGATAATATTTAATTTGACATAACATGCAATTGATCTCAGGTTAACAGATGGTAATTTTCCAGAACGAAATATGATATTATTGTAAATTATCATCAATGATATCCATCTATAAATTTAGTATTATATACTTCCGATTAGAGGAGGTAGGAGGTATCCAACTGGGCTCAACCTTCAGAGCAAATTGGGAAGGTTTGAGCATTGATCATCACGCTAGATGACTGCGATTCACACAGATACAAACTTTAAAATATGATCCAATATTACCAATATTTTGAATCTAGGTTTCCTCACGATGTTAGAATAATTAAGAAGGTGCATAAGTATATAACTTTGTTAAAGAAACATTGGCCTGCACCTCGTGCATAGAAATCCATACATAGAAAGCAAGGCCACCGCGACATCAATTATAAACAACTAGAATTTACAATTATTTTGCTATTGTAATTGCAAGTACCTACAGTTTAACTACGTTGAAGGCTAACTTAGAACCTAAAAAATTTATGAAATATTTGAGAAGTATCGTTAACATCCATAATAATAAATCAGCTGAACTTGATGACACTGAAAACCTTTTCTATAAGTTAAGAAAAGAAAATGCAAATAACGAAAAAAAACCTGCTTACTTTTAGTGGATTCAATAAGAGGTGTGTGTAGAGTGATATAGTCAGCGAGGGGCCAAATCTGTTCCAATTCCATCTTCGTAGCATTAAAACTGTTGCACTGCTCAGCGGTGACAAATGGGTCGTATCCAATAATCTAGAAGAGAACAAAGATAAAGATAAAAACAGATGAAATAAATAAACAATATTTCGCAAATGCAAACACATAGGTGAACAAGTCAAGTAGTACAATCATATCGCAATGATGACATCAAGACAATTCGCATAACGTAACCTTATTGCGTCGGGCGTCGGCAGCAAATATGTCACATCTTATCTACGGGTTAAACGGAAACAAAATCTTAATTGTTTCATCAGAAAGCTAAATCGACAAACGCTTCAAATTACCGCAAATTTTCCGTACATTAAAGATAATGAAAAACTGCATATTTTCCTGTTTCATTAGGAAAGCAGGAATATTTTAACATTTTTTCTGTGTTCAGGCAAAAACAAGTTTATTTATGATGCCAGTTCAGTACACACTAAGTCTAGGATCTTATATTTCGCTAGTTCTTAAATTCTAAGTATCGTTATGCGACAGTTTGGCGCTAGCCACCGGACGCCTAATCTAAACAAAATTGGAGACAAGAAATGTATCAGCTTAGCCCAAATTTAGCATGCAGTAATTGGAAGACATTACTATAGTCAATCATCAAAAAATAACGCTTATGAAGACAGTAATTTTAGAAGAAAACTTTTATCGCTTTCCTTGCAGAAAGCAGAGATTTATAGCACCAATCAATATCTACTGAACGGTGTTGCTCATGCACGAAAGTTAAATAGAAATTTATACCTTTTAAGGAAAAATCATTAAAACGGAACGATGAAAACATACCCATAAAATGTCTATGAAAGTTCTATTGCTTAAAGCAGGTATTTAGTGTAAACTTTCGAAATTAGTTACCTGATGAGTTTTCTTTTATTTCAACAAACCCTTGCGCATGATGTCTTTACACATGTGATCTCGAAAACAGCTCGATGTTTGTTTCTATTTTGCATTATGCTGTCAGAATGACATTATTTTCTACAAAAATATCACATTGACAGCCAAATACGCCATAGAAATGTCCTGGTCATTTTGTTCTAATAAATTGTGGATACAAAAATCGCGAGAGCTAGGCAATAACTTAAGGAGGCTTACCTTCATTCCAAAGGTATGCATACGGATAGCGACTTCTCTGCCTACTCTGCCAAGGCCTAGGATTGCCAGGGTCTTGCCGTTCAGTTCTGTGCCGGTGTAGAGAGCGCGGTCCCAGCGTCCCCCGCGCAGGGCAGTGGCAGCCGGCACCACGTGCCTCGCCATGTTCAGGATCAAACTGCAGGTCAGCTCGCAGGCACTCAGGGCATTAGCACCGGGGGCACTAGGACAAAAAACAAACGACATATTTAATGAGGTAAGTAAAGTATAACAAAAAAGTTAAATAAGATCAATGCAAAACAATTGAGATTGCCAATTGAGGCAATGAATAAAATATAAACTTGATGAGTTTCTTATAACAATCAATTGTTTCTGATTTCCGAATCATACTTTTGGCGAACTTACTTGATGACTGCGATTCCGCGCTGTCCAGCAGCAATCACATCAATGTTGTCGACTCCTGCACCAGCTCGGCCAACTACTTTCAGATTTTTGCCAGCTTCCAAAACCTCCTTGGTGACTTGTGATGCTGAACGAACGACGAGAGCATCGTATTTCTGTCAAAACACGTTAAAATTTGCTCAAAATGTCTTTTACCGAACACTCTAATCAAAGTTTTAGCAGTTCTGTGGAAATTATACCTCGATATTAAACTATTACTGAATTACACAGCATCTAGGTAGGTACTTTATGGCTTATTGTGTGTAAATTTTATAAAAGTAGGCTAATGGTTCACGGTTTTATACGGACTTATATTCGTCATGCTAAGTGTGAGTGCACGTGCTTGCCTGTATTGGCTACCTTCACAATTCCTCAATCCTCAATTGACTCAGTACGACGTTATTCTAGTATCAAGGCAAGGATACCCGCAGTGAATTCGGTAAAATTTTTGTACCATCCAAATTTCTTTCAGTTTAAGAAAAATATTCGTATTTAGAAGTACTTATAGCATTGTCCTCCAATTAATATAGTGAACTTGATGAAATGAATAATCCTTGTTAAATATCGAATCATTAACATTGGTCTTATCGTTCACGAAGTGTAACGACCGAGACAAATGAAGACCAAAGATAACAAAATATCAAATCGATATTTTTAAGGGTTACCACATCTCGAACTTACCGGAATTTCTCTAAGGAGTTCTTCTTTGGAGATCTTCGCTTGGTTGACCACACTAATGCCATGAGAGTTGAGGATCTCCGTGCAGTTGGCACCGACGCCATCCACGACCAGGGCAGACTTGATATCCAATACCATTTTGCAGCTAAAGAAAAATACAATTACTCAAATCATTATAATACTGACCTCGATGATAAATTATTTATACACGGTGCCATGACATTCGTAGTTAGCAACGCACCATGCATGAATCTTTCAAAAGGGTTTTAACAAAAAAGGGAATCAAACCGGTTATTGCAAATGTTTACTAAAATTCACACCGGTTGATGGCGGTTTGTAAAATTGCTTGTCTTTAAATAATGTCTGGGTAAAACAATTATTATTAAACAAATGATTCGCGCTGTACATCAGATCAAAATTCGCAAGTCAGTGAATAATTGTCATATATTAAATTTCGTACTAGTTAACTAGGTACTTATGAAGGTAGCACATACATCATAACTGTCACATATTTATTCAGTACCATAATGTATTAATCACTATCAACACAATAAAGTCTAGTTGGTCAATTACGTTTTAAACAAGTTTAAAAGTAATACTCACGTTAGTAATACGAGTTCCTGTATATTTTGCCGAGCGGTTGGACCACGACTGAGCTGTAGGGACAGTGAGCAACGATACGATTCCGATCTAAGCGAGTGAGGCGACCACTTATCTTCGTTAGCGGCCAATGAACGAACGTCACCGGTTGCTCTGCTAATAATGTCGGAGTTTGCATTCGTTCCTAATCAGCGAGACGCGCCACCTCGCGGCCGCATCAGCGCCGTGCGCACCGCTCACGAAACGAGCGAATTTATAAAAATAGTGTTGGAAAATTATAGATCTTATCAATAATTGAACTTGAATCTTTTATACAGCGCAAGATAAGTCGTATTTAGGTACTTTGGTAGGTATTGCCGACCACGTGACGTTGACAAGATATTGAAGTTAATAAAAACAACATTGTTCGTCGCTGTGATGTCGAGAAGGACGTTGTTTGTGGCGTTCCCCTTTGTTTGCGTAAACATGTTTATCAGATCCAAGCTTGCTTTAGTTAACTCGTTATTTCATAATGCGATAATATTTATCTACAACCGAAAGTAGCATGTAATATTTATTACTTCTGTATAAGTCGTTTATTCGGTTTACCAAACTTCGTTACACTAAACTGAAGCTGAAGGGATTTCCCCAGAACGATTATTGGTTCATAATATATTTAATTGCAAGAAATTAAGAGTACTTTTCTAACAAACATAAGCACTGACCTATAACTATCTACATCTGTGCATCTGTGCAAAACATAAGTAAATAAGATTTGAAATATAAGAAAACATTACGTTGTGTAAATGACACATGACCTAGTAAATGCAAATGACCATATTTTTTTACTGGAACCTAGAGAAATATATACTCTCCCACTTGAGATCCTCCTTCGTTTTGTCGTCGGTGAGAAACAGAAACAGAAACAGGCGGATGCCAGGAAATATACCTGTGTTTGCTGTTTTTTCCTACGAATTAAAGAAAAGTATTGATGATGCAATCACCATCAATCGTAATTAGTGCAAACTGGAAGGTCTTGGTACAATTCAATAATCGTTTAATATAGGAATATTAACAGTCATGCACCTACATAGGTTTACGTAATATTTTGGTAACATTTATTCTTCAATATTATCATGGTATCAAATGTGACGCGTGCAAACTCAGGTCGCAATTGAAGTTGTTTAAAAATGTGAAGAACGTGTGCAATTAATACCAAATATTTACCCAACGCAATTTATAATAAATCACTTGTTAGAATTAGCACACGCTACTATAACCAACTGTGGGGAGATCCATGAATGAGCTATTCGCTATTAATTGAAACTACTTATTATTTCAGAAATATACTTCTTTCGGAAATTGGAATTTTTGGAAAAAAATTGAATTTTTCCACGTCATTCCCAAACTCTGTTTTCGTCTATCTTTGTGGTTGTCCATTTTTGGGATCTAGAAAAAGTTGCCTAAGACAAATAACGATGAAGTGAGTCATTGGGGCAGCAGACATGCTACTATAGTGTAGACGCCGAGCGAGAAAAGCTATAAGTACCAAAATGGTAAACCACTGATGGAGAAATCACGTGTCCATTGGTATTATCCTTCTCTAAAACATTGGTAATATAAGCCACATGCTTATAAGCATCACCTTAAGGAGTGAAGTAGTCGCAGTGGGAGGAATTAAATAGGAATTAAAGGCAGAACGCTGACTATTCTTTCTGTCCTTGGGTCATATTACTGACTGTAGGATTGTAATTATTGATTCGTTTGTTTAATATTATTTGACCAAGATTTATGAAGTATCGTTTTGCATGAACTCTTAAATCGTTATCAAGCATAACTTTGATACAGTCCAGCTGGTATTGTACATAGATAAAGTCTGATTACATAGAGTAAGACGTTATTTGTGTTCTTATAGAGTGTCGACAATTGATTAAACATTACGGTAGGTAGAGGTGCTATAGAGGACAAGACTCGGTCACACCTACATTTCGTATCGGTTTGGCAAACGAGTTGCTATCTGAGACCGTACTACGAGCTCTTGCGAGCGTGGAAGAGAGATGAAAATATACACTGTATTGCGCCATCTCGCTTTATCTCTTGCAATAATCAAGCTTTTAGATAATTTTATATGTACTGGTCCTAAATAACGTAATAACGTGTTTGAGATACGCAATTGAATTAGGTGTCTTTTTGTTCATGATAAATGGACATTTCTGTTTGCTGGTAGACTATTTTCCTAGAGCCAGATAAATTTGTTTTTGTGGTATTATTTTAATGATAAGAATGGGCGTTTAAAATGGAAAATTCACATCCATATGAGTCAAGTGCTTTTTTCAAGCAGACAATTATCTAGATTTAAGTCGCTTTCATGTTTAACCTGTTTCTGTCTGTTGAAAGGCTGTGTTTTTTATAATACCCCTAAGTAGTTAAGGAATAAATGAGTTTGAAATAAAACAAAGACCTCCAAACTGTATAATCTTAATTATTAATTTTATTATCACACTTACGAAAGATACAAAAACATATCACGATGGCACTAGCAGTCAGTGCTTCAGGAGACGTGTAATATCGAGTTGAGTGACGGTCATTATTGAAACGACATTACTATTATACATTAGGACATCTTTATCACTCAAATATAAATACACACGAATGAGAATGATCGACGAACGTTTGCAATACAAATAGTGCGTCAAGATAAGAACAATACATGATATTACAGATACATCCAAGATCTGGAGAAAGCGAATTCCTGTGGAATTGGAGAGGCGTAATGTGTAATGGAGTGGCTCACTCACATCAGTTTCAAGACCTATCTTATTTAATTGCAGTCACGATTTACGAGTCCCGATATAGAAAATAATGATCCAAGAACAATACAGGTGCCTTAGAAGTTAGACTTGCCGAAATTGAAACAACTATTTCTTTAGATGTTATAGAGATATTGATTTGGTTTATATTGAATTTTTCGGGAGCGTTCCTTATACACGGAACCCCGGACTTACTCGTAACAATATCTACTACTAATATGTACATAACACTTGTAAAATATAAAGAATAGTACTTAGTTGAGAGTACCCGCAGGTACATTACTAGATATGAAAAATATTAGAAACTTATACTAATTACAGATATTAAAACTATAGTTGAAAAAAACGTTGATATTAGGTAGATAGTACGTTGACGAAAAACACTAACACCTAAGTCGTTTCTGAAGTAAATTGACTAAGATTAATGACATGTCATAAATGCTCAACTTAGCTGGGAAAATTTAAATTATAATTAAACAAACTTTAAATAAAGGTGATAGAAATGATTAAATTTTGTCACTGGAGTATCTTGTTATGATTTTTAGATACTTTGCTTAAGTTGCAGCATGCGGTATGATGTCATTGGGTATTTAAGGAGAGGTGAGTGGGTATGGTAGGTGGTTATTTGGGTGGTAGTCCGGTCACGGGTCTCGCGGGCCGGCCGCCGATGCCGCCGGCCGCGCGCCGCTTGGCGATGAGCGCGTCCAGTCCGCGCAGCGGCGGCGCGGGAGTGGTCTCCGACGGCGTCGGCTCGGTCTCCGTCTCGCTCTTCTCAGCGCTTGTGCTCTCTTCTGTCGTCTCAGTTGGCTTCTTAGCTGCTTCTGTTGTTGCCTGTATTCGGATAAATTAAAAGATATCAGCTTTTTGCCTGCTGTGGGTTATACCGAAACAAACGGGAATATGACATGATCCATTGTTTCAAGTACTTTGAGTAATGAAAGTGAATGAAGGTTTGGGAAACCCGAAATCTGACGAACTTTAGACGTAAACAGCCACAGCGGTTCTTCTTTTAAAACAATAAGATACTTTACCTCTGTGGAAACCAGTTTCCTCTTCAGCAATGGGTTGACACGACGTGCGGGGGGAGTGACAGAGGCGCGGGGCTTGGGCGAGGGGGACACCTGCAGTCTGTTGCGGACCCTCAGGCCGCTGCGAGGGGCTTCGGGAGCTGGAGTGGGTGATGAGGCCTGTAATCATAATGCATGTGAAATTTCAATAAAACCTTTGCTGTCGATTCAGCTATCAGACCCTGTACCTTTCAAATTGTACAGTAAGAACACTTCTGATTAAGTAAATAAGACAAAGATTCCAGTTCTTCGATAATCTCTCTTAAAATTAATCACCATACTGTAAAGAAGTACATTTTTCTTACCTCGGCATCAGCATCAGTGGCAGGCGCTTCAGGTGCGGAGGTCTCTGCGGGCGCTTCGGACGCGGCCTCAGGGGACGCGCTGACACCGCCGCGCACACGAGGGTTAGGGCGCAGGTTCAGCCTGGGTCCGGGACGCAGGGAGGCTGGCCGTAGACCGGGTCTACCACGACTGTTTGTAAAGAAATCATCAATGAATAAAGCGTTTACTTTGCATGCGGTTAACGTGACTTCAGTTTCCACAAGCAGTTCAATAGAGAACAGCGATGTAATTTAAGCACTGATCTCGAGGTGGTCATTTTTTTTCTGGCGGTATATTTCACACTTGGCTGCCATTCAAAAAATGTTGGTTCTGACAAGGTAGTTAATTTGTAGGCCTCGTTAATTTGGTTAGTATCCCAATATCTTACCCAATAGATCTGGACGGGGTTGGCGTAGTCTCGGCTACTTCACCAGAGCCGTTGGCTGACGTGCTGTCTTCACCAGCAGAGCTGGCCGCGGCAGCTGTAGTGCTAGTACTTGAAGGACCTCGCCTCAGTCCTGGACGGAGCCTAGGTCTAGAAAAAGGACAAGATATCAGTCGAGAGCTCATAGAAATTAAAATGAATGATCCTCGAGGCACGGAAGATTACATCATTCCAGTTTAGGAAAATAGCATTATGAGTGGTAACTTGGTAAATAAAACAATCCGCCTAATTGAAATTCATAATTGAAAAATTCATAAATGAAATTCCTAATCAAATTTCTTGTATATCCTGACCTGGGTGCAGGGGCTTCACTGGACGCGGGAGCGTTGACAGCTGCCTGGTCTTCCGATGCGGGGGCTGCAGTGGTGGAGCTTGGGCGTGTGCGGCCGGCGAACAGTCCACGACGGCCGAATGCCTGTAACAAACAACAGAACCGTCAACTAAATGATATAACTGCAAAGATCCACGCGTTTTAGAAGAGGTTTTGTTTCAAACCATTTTTGGGATCGCAATAGACCAGGTTTATATTTTTTTAGATTGTGATGAACGAAGAGTATGTACTTCTTTTTTTCTCTAACGAATAGTAGGTTGGTTTTAGAATATATTAGATACTTATATCGGTTAGTTTTCGGTACCCATATCGGTTATGGGACCAAAAATTTTGAGTAAAGCCAACTTTCAGACGGAAAGGGAGGAACTTCTCCCACTTACAAATTGAAAAAAATACGGGGTACCACGTTTATTACCACTTTCCATTCAGGGCTGTTTTTACGAGGGATATTAAAAATGATGTTACTTCTGATAATTATGATATAAGATACCTTTTTTAGATTACTTTCAGATTGTCTGATAATTAGTAATAATGACATTCAGCTTGATAACAATATTACGGAATCCGGCATTTTTTGTCACTCACAATTTGAGGCTATGGCAGATTACAGAACTTTTAACAATTTTAACATGGTTTCCAAATGAATTTCTTGTTTTAATATAATTAACTTTCTGGCAAATAGAAAAAGTCCGTAAGTTTTGCCTAGTGTCTTAAATGACTTTTACAGCAACATGTACGAGTAGAATATCAAACACATACCTAATCAAGCAATACTGATTAACTACTCAGGTTCCAAAACCAACATAACAAAATATCAAGTTACATAGCTCAGTGCTATGACCATTTGCGTTATTACCTTTACAGATAGGTATAGTCAATACAAAACCAGTTGTATCTTTTATAGCTTATCAACATTTAAATATTTCGTAACACGAACTTAACCACTGTGTTTAGCCGAGACAAAATTCGCAATGCAAAACAGTACAGTCGCTTAGAGCAATTAGCTTAGAAGTACGCAGTAAGGGTTAATGAATATGGATGCAGACCTTAGGTTGTGAGACTGGTTTTTCGGCTGGTGCAGCGGTGGCGGCCTCGGCGTTGTTGGCGGAGCCGGCGGCTGCGGTGGTCTTGCGTCCGGGAGTCGGCTTGCCGAAGCGACCTGGTCAACAAACACTTCATTGAAACCTACGGAACTCTGGCACCTATTGGCACCTACGGCTACGCATGGAAAATGATCGAGGCTCGGGTTATGGATTTACGATTATTCTCAGCCTAGTTTTCATCATTGTTTGTTGGTAAATCAGTCTTTTTCTGACACTTATGTATCTTCAGTTTATGGGACCTAGCTGAAAATGTGTAAAACACATCTACAGAACTATATTTTTCGTCATTCTACTTCAAAAGTGTTACGACAACGTTTGTGTTAAGTATTTGCTATAACCAAGAATGCAATATCGGTCAGTAGTTGCATTATCTATCGATATTACACGTTCGCGGCGTCATGGTCAACCAGCTTGACTTGTTTAAATAACTAACGAAATTCTTACACTTAGCGTCAGGTAAACAATATGGTTTCTAATGGACAGTTGACAAACCTTAATTAGTAAATACGTGCTCTTTCTTTTGAGGACATTGCTTATAAGTTTGCAATCTCTCAAATTAACATGCAAAACTTAATCATTGCCCATTTTGATGAATTGGGCCTTGTTTTTAACTAAGCGATTTAGTACAGAATTAAAGCTGCGGATTCGGGCAAAAAAGTAATTCCCGTAAATACAGCAAATAAGAATCTTCTAGAAAAAATTGTTGGCGGCTTTTAGTTAACACCTGTTATTTATAGGTATAAAAATCTATCCTCATAACATTCGATATCATTGATGTTAATGTGAATTATAAAGATAAGATAATGATGAATAATTTTGTCAACATGGTAACAAGACTTGTTGACAGATTTATTTTGGTTTATGACACAATTCAATATCGTAAAGTTATATAGCAACAGAAAATTCATTATAAAATCTAGCTAAAAATAATACTCGCAGGAATAGATAAAAAAGAGTAAACGACGTTATAGAAAAAGGGAATTTCATTAACTAAATTATATAAGAATAAAAATAAAAACCAACTAATTTCTGGAATAGTAACCAACAAACAATCATCTTTAAATTATGCATAGAGTCTATGTTCAAAGTGATCTTTAATTGAAAGTAAATCCATGACGAGCCTCACGCATTTTAACTAAATATAATACAAAGTATTTTTACAACACCCATCCAAATATGCTGGGGTCTCCAAAGAAGATCTACAAAGTGACATTTCCAAAAACATTCACATTTTCATTGAACAGACATTGAATAAATAATATTTAACATTTTAGTATCAACGTGTCTGATTATGAAAATGTCACTCTCCTAAAAAAGATCAGGGCTTAATCTGTAAGAGCCACACAGCGTTTTACATTACAACACAAAAATGTCATTCGCGTTTAAAACAATCACATTCGCTACAAAAACATTAGCAGAGCAACAAATGAATAATTAAAACACACATTACTTTCGCAGCAGCAATGGCCACCTACTACATAATTGTCATGCGATTGTAAGAGATTTTTAATCTGGCGAGAGTATCGGGCTAAGTCCACTGCGTTTTATGATGTAGTAAACGCAATATTCTAAGAAAGATACGGTAAACAGCTTGCTTGCATGGTGTCTGATAATATCTGAGTAACAATAAGTAAATAAATAAAAAACGAAATAATGGGTTTCGTTATTGATAACGTCCAAGAAACAAAGGAGCACCTTATCAAAATGTTATTAAGAACATGAGACTACTTTAATTTTAGAGACATGAGTCTACTTATCCCTTTGGCTCGAAATTATTTCTAATGATGCATGTTGTGGACGAGACATTACCGTGTGAGGAACACACGTCGG
Organism: Trichoplusia ni; assembly: GCF_003590095.1. Lineage (NCBI taxonomy): Eukaryota > Metazoa > Arthropoda > Insecta > Lepidoptera > Noctuidae > Trichoplusia > Trichoplusia ni. The sequence goes on from NC_039484.1 coordinate 14,095,882, forward strand.
AAAGAATCAATTAACTGGTTTCAATTATAAAGCGAAGTGGACTTTCGCCAATCGTACTGAGGATCTCAAACTGGATTCATTGATGTAGTTCACGGTGAAGCGGTTAGTGATATTACACAAGTTCTCGAAAGCGGTGTCATTACCTCGCACTCTCGTAGAGGTTTCCTGCGGGGCCTCGGTGGGCGCGCTGGCGCTGGCCGCGGTGGAGGCGCGCGTGCGGGCCCCGGCGCGACCCTTGAACCTCGACGGCCGCGTGGGGGCGGCGGACGTGGTCGTCGTCGGTGCCTCTGTGGTTGTGGTTGTGGTGGTTGTAGTAGTGGTTGTCGTAGTTGTGGTAGGTGTTGTCGCCTCTTCGGTCGTACTGAAATCGGTGGTGGTCCATGAGTCGTCCAACTCGGTAGTTGTTCCGTCAAAACTGATCTCGTTCGTCGGGTTGATGTCATTGTTTAAGTTCTCTCCCGCTAAGTATGCGTACAGGTCTAGAGCTACTTTCTCCATAGCGGTCATTGTGGTGTACTCAGTGGTGTCCTGCTCGTAGGGTGTGGTCTGCTTGTAGTCAGAGGGGAGTTTGGAGTCGTCGAGCACTTCTTGGAACTTGATACCCGACGCCAAGCTGTGTCCTTCCCGGGAGGATTCTTTGACAATTGTAGGTTCTTTGGTAACTGGCGATGTTTCAGGCACTTCTTCAGTGGTTGTGCGACTTTCTGAAGAGTATCTGCTTGGCGGCTCTTTGTACTGAGAGGGTGATGGGATATCTCCGGAGTGAGTTTTGAAGCTGTCCAAGTCAACAAGCTCTGAGCTAGGGCGCCTGTAAAAAGAATAAGATTAAAATTAAACTTTTTGTAATGATGATGCGACCCACATTTCCATTTCACACATTTTGCGACATTACCTGATATGCGCACGGGTCCTGCTTCTGGTTTGACCAATCGATTCATCAGCTACACTGTCGCTTTGTGACCGTCCGCGTTGTCTAATAGTTTCCGAAGATACTTCGGGTACATAAGTTGTTGAAGTAGCTGATGCTAAATTACGACCTCGAGGCGGGAACCGTGTGCTTGATGGCAATCTGACGCTTTAATATTAGAAAGCAGAATTAGCATTATTATACACACCTATAAACGTAAGCACAATATACATAATACTTTATTTATGTGTATATAAATATTAAGCTTTAATTTAAGATAACAATTACCTGATGTCTTCTTCATCTTCTTCTGAGACAGGTGCAGGAGCGATGTTGCGGCCGCGGCCTCGGCCTCGTGTTGTCGCTGGGACCACCTCGTTCTGGATCTCTGGAGTAGCAGCTGTCGTGGTTACAGTTCTGTCGATAGTACTGTACTTGTTCTTTGTTTTACTTTCGTTAGCAATGTGGTTGTCGGTTTCGATTTTCTCTGGACCATCATGAGAGTTGTATGTTGCGGGAGCTGCAGTAGAAGTTGATTTGTCTTTTCCTTTTCCATCTTTTCCCTTGCCGTCTTTCTTATCCTCATCCTCATCATAGTAGTAATATATGTATTCATATTCGTAATCCTGACCATTAGGGCCCTTCTTGATTTGGATTCTTGACTGAGGCTTTTGTTCAGATCCAGCTGTTTCTAAGTTAACATTGGATGATAATAATCCAGTGTTTATGTCATCAATAGTATCGAAGTTGATTGGGATGTAGTCGTACGCTTTCGTTGTGGCTGTGGGTGCTGTGGTTAATACAGGCTTCTGTGTTGTTGTGCCTGCGGTTTTACTTAATTTTCCAGATTCTGACATCGCTTCCAAAGCAACAGCCATTTTGGGGTTTGTTTCAACATCCTTCAAATTTTCTCGAATTCTGATATCTTCTAATTTCGATACGGGTAAGTCAATCTCAATGGATTCTGTCGCTTTACTTTTCAATCCCTTTTTGAATAAAGCTTTTTTGTCTTCTTCAATAGCCACAATCCCCTCGGTAGCATGCTTTACTTTGCCGCTGTGTAATTTCTTGATGATTTTCTCGCTATCGTCTTGTTTAAAATTCCGATGATTGGGGTGTTTCTCTGGGATTTTGTGTGATGTTTCAAAATTCCTCACTGGAGTTTGTTGACCTGAACTAACAAGTACATACTCTTCACCAGGCCGTGGCTCCGTGATGATATCAACTTCGGCGCACGCCGTGTAAAGCGTGCACACTAATAAACATCTGTAACAAAGAAAACAGCGTTTGTTTAATCTCCATCAGTAGAGTAAGTTACGAAAGTTACATGAATTCGAGTCAGTGCTCCGTGACTCAGCAAGATGACATCTGGCAGCTGCGCCTACGAGTCAAAAGCATGCCTCTCTGCACTAGGGGCTCTGAGTCACCACCACATTTCATCACCCGATTTAGGCATTGTTTGTCTAGTAACACATACTTGTAATGTTGTTTTAAACATTTCCTTTCTTGTTATGCACATGTAGGCTCATGATTTATTAGCAAACTTGTAATACATTGATGCATGTAACGATATGTATACATATACATGTAAGTATTGATTTATGTCATAACGGCTATCGATTTGCATGGCAATTGATATTTCTAGCACAGTTGCACGATGGGGAGCAAAGAAGTTGTGTGAAAATTCTCGTAGATGACTACAAAACAAGCATTGTCGAACATTGCAGTGTTGCAACCGTGATGTGGTCGTGAGAAATGGCGGCGAAAATCGGAGCGTGGGTGTATTACGCATGCCGATGCCGCACAAGTGCAAGTCGATCGATGAGGCAACTCTGCATGACGTTGACGATCACTTTCGCCTGTGGATTGACTCTCACACGATCCGCCTCGCTCACGCCGAACCCGACGCCGCGCGCTGCTGCGGAGTCTGCGTGCCTACGCGCTTCTCCAAGACCAAATATTACAGAACTTATTTTTTATTTAGCTACTCTTCATGAACCCAAAAGATTGACTGTTATCAAAATTATTTCAACTAATTACAAGTGTTGAGATATTCCGAACAATAAATTATTAAATTTACAAATTGTAAAACGACAATGAATTGCTCAGTACCTAATGCTATTGCAGACCCTCTCACTACACGGTCGATATAAAAAGTTCAATGAATCATATTATGGTTGGTTTATCGAATCGCAAATCCAATTAATCGGTGTCGGAAGTGTTTGAGCTTCCGTAGAAATTCTTGTGAGCCTCGGCTGTACACGGAAACTAATCGAGGGATAACAACCGATTAGCACTATATTGGAGTCGTCCATCCGATAGCATTAGGCCACCTTCATTTCACTACGCAGTGAGGAAGTGTGTGACAACGCACGCTTGTGAATGTGGCTACTCGGCCGTGACGGGTTCCGATGCAGTTACTGCCGACTGAAGGTTAATACGACCCGAGGGGAGTAAAAGAAGTGTAGTTAATAACTAGTTGCCTACAGAAAAGTTGTACTTGGGTTCCGATTTCCGCAACGACATTTCCTGAATACAAAACGTCACGTCAAAGCAAATTTAAGTTATATAAATATAATGGAAAATAATTAATGCCACCTCAATAATTCAGCTGCAGTGTAACCAGACCAGTACTTTGATACCGGTTCAATTTCACTAGATGTAAGGTCGCGAGCGCAAGGCTAGGTGAGCGTAATGCAGGACCAATCCACAAAGACACAACTCAAGTCCGTAGACAAACAGCGCATTAGTCTGCCACAACAGCGACTTAAGAAAATTATACAGGTATCGTAGCTGTACAGTAACGTTCACCTGTGGAGTGACGTGGAATCATTTTTCATTTGACTGGAATTGATCAAGCATCATGTACTCGTATTTATTATAAGAAAATAATATTTCAAAAGCTGATCTTTGAACGTTTGTCAGAAAGTACGTTGTTATAAATGATCTTCCAGTCAACGTAGGTATGTTTGTGATCTTTAAACTTTACACGCTATTGCCGCATGCATCTAAGGGTTCAGAAAGTTCAAGGAGAATCAGGGCGCCTTTTATTTGTACAATTCGAATTTGAAAATAACATCAATTTAGATTATCGATGTTTGGCATAAAACAAGTTAAAGTGTCATAGGTGTACTAGACAAGATTATAAACCTTTATATTATATCCTTTATGAGAGATACTCCTTTTACTTAATTGAAAATAAACTAGATAGGAAATTGCTTGAAAGTGTTTTGTCGTTACTTTTCAAGTTTATTTAACTATAGATCTAAGCTTACTGTATACCGACCTAAGTATAACCTCGATTGTTATTTTAAATGTTACTTCTAAGTGTCTTACTTGTAGTGCATAAAAAGCGTTTTTAAAATAGAACAGTTGACCTTACCCTGGCTGATTGGAAATGTCTCAACAAAACACAATATATAATACAATACTTTTTATAATTTTATCATTATCAGTAAAAGTTTACGATCCATTTACTAGGTCAATTAACAGAAGTAACAACAATGTTAATAAAGAACAAAAGGTCATGTAAGATAATAAAGTATACAAAAGAGGTCTGGTGCAAATAGGTCGACAGGAATTACTGTTTACAGTCATATTTTATTACAAGAAAATAGTGTTGTTCGCAGGTTTTATGTGTTGAGAGTGAATTTAATTCGTTGCGTGGTTGTTGAAGTGTGGTCGTGACGTGATTGCATCTGGGTTCGACAACCCCGCGCTTCCTCCCGTATCACCGAAAGGCGCGGAGGAAGCGAAGCGATCTCGGATGACGTGACAAGAAAGTTAGAACAACACATCTTTCGCGCTCCACCATGCACAATATTACCATCTTCTGATTAAATACCACCGCAGTGGTAAAGGTTAAACTCTCTCCTGGTAAAAACAAGTTTCGTACCATCTATGTCTTCTAACTTGTTCATCAACATTATTTCTTTGCAATCTAGAATTTTAGACGGCAAATAAACGTGTCGAAAGCATTTGTTTTTGTAAACGTAGTAGTTTTGTTTCAATTCTCAAGATCAGTGGAACAAAGTTACGCGTAAATGTTGGAAAGAGTTACGCAAAATGCCTCACTAATTGCACCTCCAATGACATTAATTACAAACATACATAGCGGGAGGTTTTTAATGATCGTGTGAATTTATCATAAAGATAACGAATGTCTAACATAACTTATAGTTATTGTATACAAACTTACACCACATAATCATTGACCAACTCCGACGATATGGTGGAAGCAAGGTTAATAGCATTTATTTTAATTACCTTACTTGTTATATGGTAAAGAATGAACACAGAAGTACAACCAAACGGCTTTGTTGGTTCATTGTTGGCTGACCATGGGGCCAATGAGATTCGCTCACACGAGTGACACGAGTCAAAAAGATTATATTTGCGACTTTGCGTTAACCTGTTCGATCAGTGTTATCAATTTTAAATGTGTTTATACCGTAGTAACATGTTTGTAAAAGCTGTACCTGTAGCACTTTCAAAACAAGTAGGAACAAAAGGTTGTTACAGACTAATTTACAAGCCAAATACATCCGGTGCGGAGCCTGCCTGTCGTAAAATGTGGTCGCTTACATAACGACATAATATACGTATTAAGTATATTAACGAGTATCGTTTACATATCTGAAATAAACTTGTGACGTGATAGAAACCGATGGAGAACGGGTTTTAGGCAAAACCTGTGTGAAGTCGGGGTATGAGTACTTGTAAGTGGTATCTGCTAGCTGAAGTTGTGATTGTTTTCCGTGGGAACTTAAGTTTTGAAGGGAGGGGGTCAAGGACTGTCCATACAAGGAGTCCAGTAACTAATGGATAACCTTAATATAGTTCATGGCAGAGCAAGCACCAAAAGTCGAGAAGAATTGTTTTGTTTTCAGCAAAGAGACAGAATTCGACATCGAACTCGAATAAACGAAACCCAGGAAAAGTTTAAATATTTGGTAAAATAAATAATAATTATGAAATTGCAATACTCCCAAACATAGCATTAAATTAATATGACGTCCGTAAAAAAAGTTAAGTGACAAAAAAGACCTATGCAATCTTACAAAATAAATATCAGGTAAGGAATCTCAGTATTCGTAAGACATGATTTGCATAATCGATCTGACATAAACCGAGGGTTTGTAACCTCTGGTTATACAAGCGATGCATGCCACTATCAGGGGTAATTAACCTATTGCTCGTATTTGACACGTATTGAAGCTGCATTCGCGATTAATGCAATATCAAATATGTAGGTTGCCGGATCCGGAAAATTAGGCGTAAAGAAAATGCATTCTACTCGGGGATTCTGGAAACTTTTATAGTGACACTGACTGAAAATTTTAACAATTTCTACAATAGAGTTTAAAACAAGTAATCAATATTCCCTTCTCAGCAAAAAACAAAATTTGTTTGGGCTACTTATCGTGATCTTTCAAGAAACTCTACAAAATAGTGCAAGACATACCAATAGCATTGTAATTCTCCGGCTACAGTTAAACATTCTGAAACATACATATTTGAGTCTCTAGACTGCACTTACAAACAAAGCACGACGAGTGTTACATACAAAGCGAGTTTGACATTACCGAGGAGACGCTTAGCCCACAAGTCATACATTACGAGAGGCGTTTGTTGAGGTGAGCAAATGTGTGGAACATCACCTCACTGCAATTTCGATTGCAACCAGTTGTGTAAGTCCACCAGTTATGGTGGGCCGCGCCAAATTGTATTTTAATCGCTCTTCACTTTTAGCACATCTTTTTTTTGTGTATACAAGTGATTACGAGCGTTGTTTTGCTACGTCGACGACGAATTATGTTTTTCAGTATATTATATAATGTTAGTGACATGTCTAACACAGTTTAGTGTAACCTTTAACATTTGTGGTTACGACGTAAGGTACATGATTAGCTTGGGGTTTATTGCTTGTGATATTCTGAGCGCGTGCCACGTGAGTGCTGCGAACTTTACGAAGTATGGCATCGTGCTAACTAGTGTCGCTACAACGAAGCACCAACAACGGGTTCCATGAAGACGCCTCATAGATGTTTATCATTCGTGATAATATTCACGTACTTTACAGGAATCATTTCTTCGTAAGCTCTAAAGCTTATGACGATTGGATTCGGTGAAGAGATATCGCAAATACTAAATACTTAGAAAACTATCTATGACTTATAAGAGCGTCACAATTCTTTGATATTGGATCGAATAAAACTAAAAACACTACCTTCTCGTATGCAATATCGTTAACAATTACATAAAAAAGGCAGTAGAGTTTAACCCTATATATAATGAATTTATTGCGACATAGCATGCGAATGATATAAATATCAACCAGAGAAACCGATACCTTGTGCAAATCAATATGAACAATATGCGTTAATGCCGGAATCAGTTCAGTTATAACACAAGAACTTTGTGTGTATGTATTAACCGATGTCGAAAAAGCAATGTAAAATAGTGCTCAATTTAAGTGTATTTCACCTCCTTTTTCTCTGCGTGTACGTACTATGATTATTTTTTAGATGAATTGGTGTTAGTGGCGAATCCCATCGTTTTTTTGAGTATCTGAATCTGTAATCATTCCGAGTAATGTGCATTGAAATGACTAGGTACAATGCCTCTCTTTCATGTAGTTTTGTTTCATTATATTTGTCATCGATTATGGATATTGTAGAGTTGACAAACAGGGGCCTTAAATTGATTGTTATTGGAACTGCAGGACTTCATATCAAAAATTTCCATTTGTAAAGAAAATGTTTACGTTGTACAAAACTTACATTAATCAACATTGTGTCTACACAGTAAATATTGTTCATTCGAGTTGTAGATTATGATTGTTTAAATTTGTGGTTGTCAATTTTACATTGTTTTGAATTGTAAGCTATTTCATTCTAATTGTTTTCATTACACTCAAAAATACACGGACTGATAAACAAACCTACTAAACTAAAAAATGTTGCCAAAATACACACAAACTAACCGGCTACTTAAATTGTATTAATATTTATAAAACATTTAGAACGAGCATATATTACACACCTGCTTTATAATGAGGTAATAATTTAATTATTAGTGCGTTTTTAATGCTAATCTATTATCATCTAAAACATGTTTAGTTATTTCGAAACGTTTTATAATACCGGCCCTAAAACATATGTCAAGTGTCAAGTTTATACGTAAAACATATAATGAAGTGTGAGTCAGAGAAACCCGGATCTGAATAATAATATTTTCACTATACTGACACCAGTTTATATAACTAACAGGTTCTCATTAAACGTTAAGTAATATTTGTCATTTAACACGCAATAGATATCATTGTATTTAAAGTAGCGATATTAATGTTAGGAGTCACGGCATCTCGGCCGCCTAGGCCCGCCGCTAGTGCGTATTGTTTCAAAATCACTAATCATTTCTGTAACGTTTATTATTAGAAAGTGTTGTGCGAACAGTTAGTCGTTAATATCAGTTCAGGCCGTTGTGTTCAGGGTTACAAAAACGCAAATATTATTGAGAAAGGCTTGCCCAAAATATTTAGTGTCTTTCGCAAGTCCTGGCCGGTCGACGTTTACTACACGCCACTTCACGCTAGTTACGCATCGTGCCGCGTTCCATAATACAACCTCTAATAGGCAATTGTTCAAATTCCGACAAACTTACTATTGAATTTGTCAGATTTCTCTGATTTCAATAAATAATTAATTTAAAACTCATTTAAATTTGTTATCTTAATTGTACCAAAATAAACATAAGAACTGCGATCAGAAACGACTTCCATCGAAAAGACGTACGTTCGAAGCGTTTTTGTTGGAATTCGTTTTTAAATTGACCAACAAGTATAATTAAATTTAATATGCAATGCTTATATAGAAAACCGATAAAAAGTTTCAAGGAAACGTCGCAGTTTATTATTGGAATACGGAAAGAAAAACTCAGTAAACAGAAAATGGTCTGAAGTGAATAAGTCGGCGTCGGCGCATTCATATTTCAAGAGCATATCAGAAGTTCGTAACCGTGGCATGTGAGCGCTGCTCGCTGGCGACACTCGGAGTGCAGCGCGCGGTGTCCTGGCACAAGGTCTGCTGTGCCTCTCGTGCAGGCCCGAGGTCAACAGTGAACGTAGATACCGGCCCAAATATGTGCGCGTAATCAATTGCCTATTCATTACTCGCGCTCGCTCTCTTACTCCTCAAGCGACCGACAGAGAACTTCCAATCAACACGTTCTATCAAAGAATCCAATACATTGTTAATTTCTATAATAAACAAATCGAGCATTCGAGCGAATGTTTTACGAAAATGAGAAGAGCGTCTGCAAAAGCTCATCGATAAAGCGTGACGAATTCATGTGAATGTAAAACGTAAACGAAAGGGTAACTCGTAAGTTTTAACACCAACTTTCAAATCGGACAATCACGAAATAATAGAAGTGTACCAATGAATAACCGCCGAGCTGACAACGTTATGATAAACATCGAGAGAGAAAATAACAGGCGTTGAAGTGTAACGTGTGCGTATTAGCTCAATAACTTCTTGCAGGCTGGCTGTGAGAAATCTTTGGGTAAGCTAGTTCCAGACAGGGCCGGATTAACCATCTCAGGGCCCCTAGGCACAGTTCGTTTCGGGCCCCCATTTTCATACAACAGGAACGCAATTTTGGAAATTTTACAATCCCCGTTTTTTTTTTTTTTTTAATCGGGACTGCTGGGCCCCTGGTCATCGTGGGCCCCTAGGCACTGGCCTAAAGTGCCTTATGGATAGTACGGCACTGGTTCCAGAACAGACGAAACACATTGTCTTACAAGAAAAAATACTCCAGTAATCATGTAGGTTATTGAGTCATCGAATAGAATTGTATTTGCAACGACTCGGAAAGGTTAACTGGTAGTGACTGTTAATACTGCTTTAACCTTTTGACGGCTTTGAGGAACTTTTCATCTATGGGCAGTAACGGACACCCGATATAGGGACGCTGGTGTTTAGTATTCTGCAGGTATCACTGATTGATGTGAGTTTAATGACACGCGTTACACGTAATGTGTTGTACGGTACCGCGGTTCGTCAACCCTAGGGCCGACGGAAATTACGATCACGTAAAAATTAACGCGTCTAGCGTCACGTGCAGGGATCGCTAACGGCAGCGCGGCCGAGGGTTACTCCATAGATAATCCGCGACGCATACAGCCGATTGAAACAATGAACGCAGATACGTGACTGTGATTGTTTTACACAATGGAACAAACAAAAGGTAATTTTAACGTAATTTCTGCGGTGATACCGGCTAATCAGCGGGGAAGTGCGAATCTTGATGTTGATCGTAGATATCAACTATTTTTTGCTATTACAATTCTTTAAGTAAAGCCACCGAACTGACAGGAGTATTTTTTTTAAATCGTTTTTATTTTTTAATAAAACCTTATGAAACAAATGCTATCAACTTCGAAGCTGATTTACATTTGTACGGCTGTTTAACACAGTATTTACCGTTACTATTAAATGCTGCTTGTCATAATTACTGCATACATTTTAATGTAAATGATTAAATTAAAATGATTATCTAACATTACCTGAAGCATATATACAAATGTAGGCAATTTTCGTAATAAGCACCTTCTGTGTTAATTTATGATTAAAAGCGTTTTTGTTTCAACTCATAAATCGTAGCGTCGCAACTCGGAATTGCATGAAAAAATACCGTTTGCGAAATTAAAACGATCAACCTGTGTACAATACCTAATGAATTACTATACAAATGTCACATGGTGTTAGAGTTTTGGCAACCACTATATAAAATGTCAGTAGGTCGACCGGGTCGTTCTGGCTCCTCTTGCTCCGTCCTATATGTAAAGACCATCACGACTTTCAAGGCGACGCGCTAACTTAATAATCACATTAAATAACTGGTTAATTATTCGCGAACATTTTACATTAATTAATATATTGAAAACTAGTCAAAGCGGTAAATAATGCGTTGAACCGACAATGTAAATTAAGAAGTGGAATTTTGCATGAATAAGAAGTACGCCTAGAGATTTATAAATAAAGTTGAGTGGTGGAGTGAGCGGCGAGCACTTGGGTATCGATATCACGCAGCCGCATGCCCGGAATCACAAAGTGCGGTATGAGCGGCACGCACCGCGCCGCCCGCGGCTGACACCGACGTATTGCCTTCACACTCTCCAAGAATGCACAATGCAACACAACCGCACATCAGTCTCCCTCGGATTTGCATCAGTTTGGATAATCTAGACCGCACTCCTATGCCGCTACAAGCTACAACAATGCCTTTAGGCTGACATCCCGCTGGCATTGGGGGTTCACAACCGCAAATCAAGGTCCACGTATTTCTTGCTAAATACATACGCTTCCCAAGCAGAAAATCAACTTTTACCACAATGCCGGCACATAAAACATGTTTCGTAAACAGGAACCGCTCATGCGTAGGTACCGTGACTGACGGCGCACCCTTTTCTTTTAACCTCACAAAAAGTATCGAATGTTTTAATGTTAATCATCTTCAAATAGCACAACGGCCAGCTTCCACGCTTCGGTTAGTTCCCTACTTCTGATAACAGGTAAACTGAAGCTATCACTTAACATACGACCAGGTTGTGGACAATTAACGTAACCGCTTCTCACCGGGTCAACAGCTGACCGCGACGATAGCTTTGTTTTAACCGTGTCTAGAATAAATTATAATGGTCGAGAACAACGCGTACATTCATGTCTGGCGCTCATAACTCATAGTAAGTGGCGTTACAATGGCCGTTTCATCGTCGTCGTGAATATGTTTCGTAACGCTCGCCGCAGATCATGGACATAGAAAGAGCCAAGGTCAAAAAACTGCGTTCCAATTGTTCTACAGACCGCCTTCGTCACTCGCTGTGGCGACTAAATACTTGGTAATTACTGGGAATCTCCCACCGACTTTTAGATATGTTGCAAAACGATACTATGCAATTGATAAAGGTTAAATACCCCGAAACGCTGCAGCGAGCTAGGAAAGTGTAAATGTTGCATCCGCCTCGAGCCAACAATGCTGCATAAATGCAAATACATAACTGTCGAGTGTCGGTACAGACTTGGGCGCCGCCATATTACGGCCATGGGATGTTGGTAAGTAGCTATAACTAATCTGAATGATGTTTTATTCATCCGTTATCTCACTTCGCATTCCTCGAAAGGTCATCGGCAGGAAAGTGAAACTGGTTGAAGCCGAAAGTGACGGTTACAAAATTCGAAGACGCACATAAATATCCGATTATGTTCACGTTGACGCTGTGACCGACGAGGGCTCGAACCCGGACCCCGTACTCTTATACCGAATGCCGTTGATGCAACCAAGTTAATTCAATGTCATTTTATTATGACACGCTTTTAGCGTTTTCACCAAGTGTAATGAACGAATCAATCTGACGACACCCAGTGATATAATGCGTGGTGTTTGCGCAAATATTATTAGCCATTACCAGCAATACCTAGTCACCTTCTGCCCGGCAGAAAACTTTTACATTGAAATTGATATGCGTCATGTCGTCTCTAAAGCTCATCGGCTCATCCGCAGTAACATGCATAATGTATTTTATTGCTATGAAATATCACACAGTTATTTACATTCTTGACGCATAAAAATCATCTAACATGATGTGTCAATAAAATATTAAGCAACTAGTTAAACCAGCCAAATAAATACCTCGGTATTTAGTATCGAAATGTCACAAAATGAATGTCGTTAGTATTTTAGTGGTGGGGCTTGTTTCAAGGGGACGCGGCACGCGGCGAGTCATCGGCTTCTCCTGAATTGTTTTGCTTCGCTTTTTTTGGAACATGTCGTGACTCAAGCAGCGGAAGTTATTGTTGAGTTTTACTCAAACAAAAACCTAACAACTTAAAATTTGATTGAAATCAGTCCTAACGCCGCGCGCCGTTATGAAACTTGCACAGACACTAATCATTTCCCTAACTCGTTAGGTGCTTCCCCTTGCCACATCCGGCACGAATATCAAATGTATGTTTGATATTAAGTGATGTTTTAATTCAGGAGAATTGAATCTGCCTTACAACTTGCTCAACATCGATCGTTAACAAGGCAACACATAATATAACTTGTTAGAGTTTTCACTTCAACTTTTTACCATATTCTCCAGGTGTCATCTAAGCAGTTATGTAAACGCACAAAAAGTTCTAAACGCAAATGGCAATTTACAACGGTGGTTCATTATTTTGGCCACAGGCTGACCGCATTACTGGCATCGGCGCATCGATGCCTGCGTGCAGTTTCGACACACCATTGATTCTATCATTTTAGCTGCAACAGTGCCTGGGAAGGCGCACGTGCCGAGAAAAATGCTCCAGTAATTTACCGCTTCAAGCCTCACCGCACCGAAACTATTAAAATTAAGTGTTGCGTCAAATGAACTCGCCAACTAATATTGTTGCCGAGCCGGTTCTCCATCGAACAGTGGGTTAATGCAGTCTCTCATGGTACTCGAGGCGGCACGTGCTTGCTTAACATTATGTCAACTGGTCATGAGAAAGAACATACGCAAACATCCAACATAGCCCCTAAGTATAAGCCAGAGCTCGGATTGGCTAAATAAATAAATTGGAAATCCATGTTTTGAAACACAAAACAATTTATCATCATTGAAACAAAGCATTCCTTGCACAAACGGAAAATAATCGAGCACGCCTGCAGCGATCACAATTAACATTACCACATACATCTGTTGCCAAGTTTGCACACATTCCGATGAAAATCAATATAATATCTGGCCGTAACTAATGAATTGGTTACTGAAACAAACACTTGCGAAAGAAGCTGCATTGTATTAAAAGTGTACATGTATTTGTTATATTGTACAGTTAAACGTTATTATAATCGAGGTTTGAACGAGAATCCTTAGTAGTCCTCGGTCGGCGGTTGCTAGGTCGTGACCAGATCCGCAAACCCGCTGCCCTTGACATATCGACACATAGAAAGTACTAAACATCAAACTCGACCAGTCGGACGCAGATATATAATATACCTATTGTTCGCAAACTGGTATCATAACTTATCTACTTAATAGGATCGTTATGTTGAATTTTGGCTGAGATCGATTTTGATTTTCAGTTTCCAAAATGTATTTTACAACTTCTTTTGAACTAACTGTACCTAGAACTTTAAGCAATAAATGAAACTAATCACGAATCTGGGGATTTCCTTACTGAGCAGGAATTTCTGTTTTAGATAGCGATCAAATATAAAGCCGTTTCAGTAAATGACGTCAAGTGAGCAATGTCACGTCCCACTCGGAGACCATTTGCCTTATTCCGCGCATATTACGATCGAGTTAGACCAAGAAAGGATATTAGAACTGCACAGACAATCCTTGGTAATGGCTACTACCAATTAAACTACTAGAATAAAAGTTTCTCATTGATGTCTGAATCAGAAAATTTAATTTAGTGTGATGATTAATTTTCATTGTGTCTTCAGACGTTACTGGAGAGAGCGTTATTGAATGACGCAGAATTTTTGCAACTTCAATTTATTTAAGTCATTTATTCATAAGTTTATTTATATCACATTCATACGTACATAAATCTTACATAAAATATAGCAAACTTTTTATTTGTAGAAGTCCAAATTTAGATTAGATTTATATTTCCAGTTGCAGACTTTCGAGTATTTACTTTAACGAAACTGATAATTGAAAAAGGTTTTAATGCTTATTTTATAACATTTTCTTAATGTGTGTTTGCTAATGGCAAGGGCACGGAAGTTCACGTGGGTATGTATCAAATAGTTTCTCTCAAATCAAGAAATCGACAACGCTATATAAATTCGTTTCGATAGCTGTAGCTATGTAAAAACGAAACATCAACCTCTCATTTCGTGCAGCAGTAGTTTTAGCTTATTACGTAACAAGATTGAGAGTATTTGTTTTGGCATAGAGAAAGTCAATAAATGATGATATTCATACCTACGACAGCTTTATTGCATGCTTTCAATGTGTGAGTTTTTTACTGAGTACATTCAAATAATATCTATTCTACACGACCCAAACCCAACTGGGATGAAGTAGAGTTCTTTGATCGAAACTAGCCCCATTATCATATAACCAGAGATTTGGGAAAGATGAGCTGACAGAGGTATTCGCTCTGGAATAACAGCTAGAAGCGAGCGACTCTCCATGCAAAGTTATAAGTGGATCACATGGAAGGTTGCTCCAATTGGTTACATAAAGGTTAATGATGATGCTTAAACACGTTTTACTGTCCGTGCATTCTAAAGCTCGATTATCTAATTTGTTTCTGAATCACGTATCAACGAAAGAGATTTTGTCTTCGTTTGTACACGAGGCGAAAGTTGTCGGATGTAAGATGTTCGCGCGCTGACCACCACACCTTCGGATCACGTTTAGAAGACAAGACGAAAATAATATATACCATAGTTATAGTTTACTGCCAAAGTGACAACTGCATTCGCTAAATTAAGTAAAAAGTTGCGGAAAATGTACCAAGTAATCAACAAGCGGAATTTTATATCAGAGAAATTTAATTAATTATGCTTACTTATTAACTCAATTAAGCGAAACTTTAAACTTTTTAATAATTTCTTTAATAATAAAATGAACAAAGCTTTAGAAAGAACAATAAAAGCGACTTGAGATAATAGGTAATATATAGTTAAGTGACAGTAGAACAACAATACACCTATCCCATCTTTACAAAAGGACATCGTGTGAAACAATCGTTATTGTCGCCAGTTACGTAAGCGGCGAGGTGTGTGCGATGGGCTTTAGCGAGATTCACACATAAAAAGCGAAAGTGAAGGTCGGAGCGACCGACGTCGCAGGCCGCGACTAGCGCGCGCCGCCGCGCGCCGCGCCAGCCGCCGCCAGCCGCCCCGCGCGCCGGCGAGACCCAAGCTACCACCATTTGGAAATACCTGCATTAATATTAAACAAGTTTGCCCAATTTAACATTACAATCTTTATGTATTATTTAAACAAACATTTAATAAGATACAAGAAAAAATTGCGGCCTTGATACGTTATTTAATTGGTCTTTAATAGGAGCTATTTCATTAATATAAAAGTCTTTAGTTTTCAATTTCATATCTTATAGTAAACGAAGCCTAAAATCTAGGTTAACTCACAACATTTTGTTTACAAAGCCGCGTTCCGATCTATTATGTACGGTTACCTAAATGATTGAGCTGTCATTACGCGGCGCGGCCGTAATTTTTTGTCGCACGACTTGTGTGCGAGCGGATGTTACGTTTACCTTCGTCCGGGGAAACTCGCCCCAGACGCCCGGACGTCCTCGCGCATAAACAGACACCTCACGATCGGTTATCGTTGTATATGCACATATACAACTAGTATGACGAAATAAGGACCTAGCCAACTCAATAACAACAGGTCCAGGTAAACTGAAACTTTACTGCTTATTTATTAATTAATCATTAGCCTGCATCTGCCCGTCAGAACGTTGTTAAAGAAAAACCGGTTGGTATGTGTAATAAATTTGATCGAGTCTTCGCAACTGAAAGTGAACGTTTTCTAAGTCAAATATGTGGCTGATATTATCAATCGATAACAACTTAAACGAAAGTATATTTTGGATTTATTTACCGCGTTGTTGAAAGAACGAACAACATTTTTGATCTTTATCTGTTGAATTGTGATTTGATAAAAAAAAAACATTTTGAAATGAGAGAAAAACGAAATATTTGAAACGTTGGTTTCGAACTGTTACATTGGCAATTACTGTTGCCTAAAGCCTATACAATTGTCACGCAGTAACAACAATTCAACAGAGGCTAAATGCTTCATAGGCTTACAGACAGCGCACAAATTACTTGTTTAGCAACACTTCGGACAAAAGGAGGCTCAGAAACAATAGACTGACTTGGGCACTAAGGTATGGCGCTTTACAAAATACATTTTGACAGTAGTTATGATACATACTCATTAGTCACAAGGACAGCAGTTGCTATCCAAAGTGGGAGGCCTTTGTACCAAATAACGTTTTGTGGCCATGACTAACTCTTTTCAGGAAGCGAGGAAAATTATCGTTACTAAAAAGAAAATCAATAACTTTGTATCCATTGTATATACATTTTATATTGGTGTCAGAAACTTTTACAAGCATGTATTCTATTTATTTATGTTACTACATAATGGTGGTAATCTGGTGTCGTATGTCACTACATAAATAAATAGAATACATGCTTGTAAAAGTTTCTGACTATGTGCACCTTTTTATGACCATACTGTGACGTAATATATTTTGGCAAAAACCTTCCAAGTATTCATAAATTTCTCTCCCAATCTGTATTTAAACTTATGCTAAGACAAAATAGAAGGCCTCGAAAAATCAAATCGTCAAAAGGAGAAAAGACGTCAAGCATTTCAAATCACAGAAAACTGGTAGAAAATAAATGAACCAAGAATAATATGATTACTCGGATGCTTAACTTCCCGAGTCATAACGTTGTGAATACACACTTACATAAACTTAATAGGCATTGATCTGCGTACTGCACTGATGTTCAACGTTAATTTTATTGGAAATTGTATTGGAACCTCTCCCCTACATTTTTATTCAATACGTGACAATTGATGATTCTATTGTAGAAGAATACTAAACCGATAAGAAACCGATGACTAGTTTGCTACTAATTATAATTCCTGTGATGCTTGCAAAACAATCGTGTTATGACTGAACAAATGTACTGAGGTGTGCTCTCAAACATTTTATAAGTAGTTGTAATCAGCAGCTGATAACAAAATAATGTTTATAAAGGGTAGACGTTTGAAATAGCTCTTAACTGAAAAATGAGCGGAGAACAAAGAGTTAAGTTCAGTTTAAAACAAAATAGCTGATGCCCAAAATAGTCCCAGTGGATTAAGGCGAAGATTTGAAAGATGGTAATGAAAGAAGAATGTTTTATGGCTAGGGATATCTCAATGACATGAAAAAGAAGAATATCCAGCCCCTTAAAGTTTTACCGTATTATACATATTAATACCTCAGTAAAGTTAAAGGCATGATTGTAATGTGTTCGGCGTCTCGCGTCCTTGGATATATTATGTACGCCTCTGAATAATAATGGTGACCCTTACTCAGGTTAAATGTAAACTCAGTACTTATGTCAATAAATTTATTTGCAGGCACAATAGGAATGCTAGCCGCTTCTAATTGTCGTGAATTGTCTTCTATTTGTGTCATTTTGTAAGTCGTATCGTTTTAACGAGGAATCTGAGCAATTGGAATATCCTAATTAGATGGATCTTTTTGGTCTACGGTAATGAAAATTAACATGTAGAAGCCACCAAAATTTACAATTAATGGTGTTTTTAATCTCTAACAGGAGAGTCCAAATTGATTTTAACCCTTAACTGCATATTTCTATAAAAATATTCTGGTCATGTGAAACACATCACGTGGCAAAAGGCAGGTAATTATGCAAACACTAGTTTCAACTCTGACCTATTGGTTGCACATCAAGATTGTCCCTACCCATCTGATTTGTAACAATAACTAATTATTTCATAACCGGGTCTAGGTTAGCTGTGGGTATCGTCTGGGTGGCGATGAATCAGGCACCGCAAAACCTTGTCAAACCTATCATCTCATCAACGATGCGCGCCTAATGTAGAAACCAAAACTATGCATAATTAATGAGGTATTTCAGTGCTAGGATTTCAATTAGCATGTTAATAAACTGTTTGAGATAAGGCTAGTATCAAAAGTCAGTTTCACAATAGGTTATGTTGCTAAAGAATTAAAAACAAAACAAGAAGCGATCGAGTAATGGTGGCCGGGAGGAAGTGTGCTCACAAAAAGCTAATTAGAATCAGCGAGCCGCGTGCCGCAGCGCCGACCAATGATTACCTATTGAAATGTAGCAGACATAACTCGGAACGCGACGTAAACACCAATACTCACGTTTTATGGACTTTCTTTTTCACACATGCCCCGACATATCGAAAATCTGCCGGTAAGGAGAAATTCCCATTCTAATTTGTATTCAGCAAGAACACGTCTAAACGAATTTTGCATTATATACGATATGTTACGTTAGTTTTTATAGAGAAAGTAATCTAGGTATGTTTATATTACCTAATTAGGAAGTCGCGGCATATAATAGAGCGATTGTCGCGCTGCACACGTAACGTGGAACACGCAGTTTTAAATGATCAGACGCTAGCCTTCAAACAATGCCTATTATCCGCTGTGCAATTAAATGTTATACACTATTACATAAACATTAAATGCCCGTTAGATGGATTTTTTGTTGCGTAAATATAATGGCTATTATTGTTTACAATGTTTAATGCTACGGAGGTTTCTCAGAATGTCACGGAGATTGAATTTGTTAATGATTAGTTATAGTAATAAAATGCTACAGACAGGTCCAATGTTGATACTAAAACATTTGTAGCTTATACTTCGGTAGATTAGCGTTAACATCCGCAGTAATCCGTGGCAGCATTAAATTTTATTTTTGACCAATATTCACGCAATAAATTGTTTCGAGAACGCTTAAACCGCAATACAAGAGGTTTACGACTTTTACGTGGCCTTGCTTTTAATAGGAGAAATTATGCTAAAAGCATTTATCAATAACTGCATTTGGAGTCGAAGTATTATTTATTACATTAATAAAAACATTGAAAGTCGATTTTTCATTACTTTACGAAATTTTTCTTTGTCAAATTCATAAGTATATCCTGTAATATTTTTGAAGGGAAGAATGCGGAAAAAAGGTCATCGACCGACCCTTTGGGTCCAAAAATAATTTCCCGAATCGTTATCGATCTTATTTGACACTTTGCCTTGAGAATCAAAGATGATATCTTCATCAGATTTTTTATTCTTATCCTACAAACGCTTAATTTACTTGATTGGATTTAACATGACTAAAGACTGGTAAAGTAATTGAAAGAGGCATGATTAATTTTATGTTATGACGAATTTTTAGGTACACACAAGGTACGCATAGGTATTCCGAAACCTAAGTGGCGTCGAACGAGGAAAAAAAGCAGGGTCGCTATTAATTAAATACCTACATGACATTCAAAACTGAGGTCATGCCGAAAAATGTACAAAAGTTGATTAATTTTGTCTTTTATAATACTCTTTTCTTAAACCAAAACAACAGTTTTCAAGTTCATTAATGGCTAGTAACATTGAACGAAATAAAGTCAAAGAGAAGCACGCGATTTGAGACATCATGGTGTAAACGTAGTCTGTTAGCACCGCTTTCATATATCGCACGCACTTTAATATTTTACTTCGGAGGTGATAATAAGTGTGGGAATGATGACCGATAGTGACATTTGTCACTCGGACACAGTGTTCAATACATACTCGTACATACTAGTAAGAGCAGCGTATCCGCGTATCTACTTAGCGCCGCGCGCCGTGACGAAACGGAGAGAGCTTTGACAATGCACACTGTTAGATCATACTTATCGCCCACTGAAATCTTGCGACGACAAGTTGCATATTTAAAAGTGTTACAGAACTTTTATCGTCACTTAGTAATGTTTACATCACCGTAACCCGTTAATTCGACGAGACATTTTATTACTCGCTGTCTATCCAATAAGTAAGATTATAATGACTCAGGCTATATGAAGAGCGAACGTGATTAAGCTCTTGCGTTGTGAAGTTTGCGAAATTAGCAACGTTAATTTCTAATTTTATAAATATCACCTAATCATAGTTAGTTTACAATTTTGTGAGGAAAAGTTTCACCGACAGGGAAAAGCTACCGGCACACGACGTGTGCCGGTAGCTTTACGGTAGCGGTACGGTAGCGGTACATATTACTATGCAAATTTGTATAGATAGAGAAAACCATAAAACTGACGAGTAACGAATCTCTGCGGTGAAATGTTTTTTCTCAGAGGATAGCAAACATTATTTATTGCTTGACTGATAAGTATTCGCGGTTTGTTAACGAAGGGTTTTTTTATCAAAACATGACATAGAGGGACCTTTGGGTTGAATATAACATTGTGTGCTCTACGAACGCGATCTGAGATAACAAGGTCCGACCGCGAGCGTGTGGCGGGCGCGGCGCGG
This sequence comes from Trichoplusia ni, assembly GCF_003590095.1. Classification (NCBI taxonomy): domain Eukaryota; kingdom Metazoa; phylum Arthropoda; class Insecta; order Lepidoptera; family Noctuidae; genus Trichoplusia; species Trichoplusia ni. Next base: position 14,116,882 of record NC_039484.1, read on the forward strand.
TGCGGCGCCTGCGCGGGAGACAATATGCGCACAAAGTCGTGCATATTTTAAAAGCAATGTTTCGCAGCCTTCATTGAGAAATACGCGCCCTCATTCGTGATGTCAGTTGGCTGCCGTTGAGCAATGAAAACCTGATTTCCACACGAGAAATCAGATCAAATTTTTGTCATATCGATCGATGAGTTCGCTTTAAAACACTTTAATGCAATTGTAAAAGACAACCGAATTGTAAGATTCAAGAAGTTCGATTTTTGAATAACATTTATAATAGATACCTCGAAATTAGTTATATTTTAAAACTGTAGAAATATACTTCTCAATATAGTTGGAAAGTAGTAATATAATTAAATGCAATAATGTAATTGTCACGATTATATGTATAAGGTGTACAATTGTGTTGGTACTCACAGCGCTATCCTGGCGGTCATGTTGTCTGCGGCGGAGGGCGAGGGCCCGGAGCTCGGGCTGCGGCTGCAACAGAGATTCACGTCAACACACGCGCCTTTCCCAAGCGACACAACGTTGCGACAGTGAAGCTCAACGAGGAAGCTGCATCGCACATTTAAATGCAACGCTAATGTCAGAGAGCGCTTAAATGCCAATAGCGGCGACCTTTCGGTTTCGAGTCTTGTTGCGCAAGTGAGAATCGCCGGTGATCGTGTGAGAAAGGCGAGTGCGTATGGACTGCGGGAGCAGGTAGGGGTGGAACGCACCGGAGGGGGGCGGGGGACACCGCTGGCGACGCGCTGCCGTACGGCGACTAACCTCGCCGGCGCGAGCGCACCTCTTACTTATAGCCGCGCGCCCACCAGCGCCCGCACCCGCACCCTCGCCGGCCGGCGCCGCCAGCCCACACCCGCCGCTCCTGTAACACAACCCTCCCTCGGCCACCACGTTGCATCAGCCCACTCGGTGCACTGAAGTTATCAGACTAGAATGAAGTTTCCTTTTGGGTCAAAGTGACTCGTCACTCGCTAATATAATATTGTATAATATGAAGACGCAATTATCTGTATGAATTCTGGCACGTTCAATTAAACCAATATGCTATAAGCAATGAAATATTTAAATTGCAATTCACATTATGTCGCAATACAAAAGACTTCAACGCGCTCGGCGAACATTTTACGTTAGGTCTTCAAGTCAACTATGACACTACATAGGTACAAAAAAGTCCGGTTTTTATTTGGACATTGTTTAACACATAAGATTAGATAACCCTTATCCGTCAAACTTCAACAGATGTCATTGTCTATTATGCAATGTCCCGGATATGCGTTATAAGCCTCCAGTAATGGAAGCCATAAATACTGTTAAGAAATAAATGTGTGTATTGTGAGACCTATAATATGTAAATCTGAAATAAAGTAGTATGTTGCCGGGGTGACTAATGTCATCGATTTTCCTTGTTCGTTTGGTTGGAGCAAAATATAATGAACTTTTTAAAACATGTCCAACACAAAAGTAAGTCCAAAACTGAAAATATAATTTAAAGCAATCCGGAATTGGCAACGGAATTCTATACTCTTGAAAACTACGTAAGAAGCAGTTTATCAGGGTTAGTTACAAACAGTTGACTGTTTACTTACCGGATTAGTTTTTTTAATACTATTTAATGGCTTGAATGACAGCTACCTTGAAACTCTCATCAAATCACACTTGAGGTTTCTGAAAGGCTAGATATTCAATTTAATTTAGTAACACATCTAATGTCAACTTATGTGATTGACTAACTAAAATATTATTAGGTTAATATGAAATCATAGTGATAATTGTAATTATGTAAAATATTTATTCTATTTTCTT